>NW_005871709.1:217125-259793 GCF_000147115.1 Myotis lucifugus | reverse complement strand
TATGATGCGCACTAGCCACCAGGGGGCAGGTGCTCAATTCAGGACCTGCCCCCTGGTGGTCAGTGCACTCTCACAGCCAACCTCCTTAATTTCTCTGGATCTCTAATAGAAATAAAAAGCCCACCTCACACTGTTGTTTGAAGTGTAAATGAGTATAAATGTTCAAATTATTGTCAGCTGAATCAAAGGGAACTTACTGATAAAAATTGGACAAAGCTATTGAAACCTGGGGGGATACAGGAATCAGTACCTTAAAAGAAAGCAAATGGAAAAAGCAGTGTAAAAACTGCCAACCAAGAAAGGAAATGTGTTTGTAGCATGCTCTATGTCTCAACAGAAAAACAACAGCCATAATAATACAGTCACTGGTTTCTGACATTAGCAAAAAAGAAAAGGTATCAGGTAACTATATTACAGAAATAGGAAACGGAATTTAGGATGGAGGTGGGTAAAGGAGCTAAATGTTTCCCACATTTTCAGAAATAAACTGCAAGTTCTGGATGATGTCAAATTGATATCTGAAACTAATAAATCAAGAAGTTATAGGACAGGCACATTATCTAGAATAAAATAGGGCGAATACAAGAAGAAACAGGAAAATGAAACTCACACAAAAATGAAAATCAATTGGCTTGAGAAAGTAGAGTTGTGGGGTAGGGTAGGGAAATATTATGATTTGTTACAGATCTTTTAAGACGGTTTGTCCTTTTGACCATGTATATGATTTACTCTAACACCTAATTTTTCATCTGAAAGTATATAAAAGCTTCTTTCTCAACTTCCACAAGGAATCCAAGTCAGAGAGACATTAAGAGACGAAGCATCAATATGGAATTTGATGTTTCTGGGAAGAACTACGCTAAATCATTAGGACCCTCGGGTTTTTCCCATCACTCCTTTCATGAACAGGTCACTTCCTCATTGTGCCCTTTCACCCACTCTGATCTCATGGTCGGGATTTGCCTTCCTTCCTCTCCTTTTATGCTTATTTAAAGTCTTTCTACATTTTACACAATAGCTAAAATATCTCATTTATAAAATGTTTTTGCTTTTATCTTTCCTTCTCCCCATTTACACAGTAGTCTCCCCTTCTCCAAGGTTTTATTTTCCATGGTTTTAGTTACCTGTGGACAATGGTGGTCCAAAAATATTAAATAGAAAATTTCAGATATAAACAGTTAATAAGTTTTAAACTGCGCTCCATTCTGAGTAGCATGATGAAATCTCACCCCTTCCCAATCCATGCTGCCTGGGAAATGAATCATCCCTTTGTCCCAAGTATCCACGCTATATACACTACCCACCCTTTCACCACTTAGTAGCCTTCTCAGTTATCAGATATTTTGAGAGAGAGACAGAAAGGAGAGCAACCACATTCACATAAATAGTATTATAGAATATTGTTAAAATTATTTTATTATAAGTTACTAGAGGCCCAGTACATGACATTCGTGCCCTAGGGGGGTGGGAGTCCCTCAGCCCAGCCTGTACCCTCTCGCAGTTGAGGACCCCATGGGGGATGTCTGCCTGCTGGCTTAGGCCTGCTCTTCCCCCTCATCCTCCTCCCCCACCCCCCACAGGCAGACATCTCCTAAGGAGTCCTTAGCACTGCTGTGGAGGTGAGAGAGGCTCCCGCCACAGACGCTGTGCTCGCCAGCAGTAAGCCCGGCTTCTAGCTGAGCAGCACTTCCTCTGTGGGAGCACACTGACCACCAGGGAGCAGCTCCTGCATTGAGCATCTGCCCCCTGGTGGTCAGTGCGTGTCATAGCGACTGGTCGTTTCAGCTGTTCAGTTGATTTGCATATTAACCTTTTATTATATAGGATTGTTGTTAATCTTTCACTATGCCCAATTTATTTTTATTGATTCTAGAGAGAGGAAGAAAGAGAGAGAGAAATATTAATATGAAAGAGAAACCTCAATCTGTTGCCTTTCACTCTCATCCCAACCAGGGATTGGACCCACAACTTGTGACCTGACAGAGAATCAAACTCACCATTTTTTGGTACATAGAACAACACTCCAACCAACTGAGCCACACTGGGGCCAGGATCATGGTGCCTAACTTATAATCTAAATTCTATCATGTAGAGCAGCGGTTCTCAACCTGTGGGTCACGACCCCTATGGGGGTCGAACCACCCTTTCACAGGGGTCGCTTAAGACCATCGGAAAACACATATATAATTACATATTGGTTTTGTGATTAATCACTATGCTTTAATTATGTTCAATTTGTAACAATGAAATTGGGGGTCACCACAACATGAGGAACTGTATTAAAGGGTCACAGCATTAGGACGGTTGAGAACCACTGATGTATAGTAACAAAACAGTAATATGGGGTTTGGCACCATCCACAGTTCCTAGCTTCCACTGGGGGCCTTAGGATGTATCACCCTTAGATATGGAGGGACTACTGTACTTAGGATAATGGTGGTATGGCACAATGAAATTTTCAAAGCTCTTTTCACATTGCTCTATTTATTCTTCATTTTGGCCAGTCATTTATTTGTTAATGTAATACATCTAATGAGGTTCTACTCTTAAGTCAATTACCTTGACAAGAATTGGTGTTAAAAATGTCACCAAGAATGACAGGCTTACTGGCCTCATGGAGCTTCATGTTTCCTGGGGAAAACAAACATATTAGGCATGTACTAGGGTTATCTGCTCTATTCATGGCTATTTGACCTTGTGAATGAGATGGGGGAAAATGAAACACAGTTTCAAGGTTAGACTTTAAATTTTTTTCTTCGAATCACACTGTTTCTGTAATGACTTTGTTTCAGCTTAAAATATATAATAAATCAAAAATTCAGCCATAACAGCATGATTTATTAATCTCATTTTCTTATGTAAAATAAAGTAGCTGACTCGGTCTTCCTCTCTCCTGCTCTTTTCAATCCCCTTTACCTTCAAACAACTCAATCAACCAACAGCATGAAGCTGCCTTACACTTCTGCTCTGGCTACAGAAATGGGTTGGGGTAGGTACACTACCTATATCCAAGGCTTATGCACAGACTAGGGCTTCTGTGATCAATTTTATTTCTACCCCTCTTCCCCCCCACCCACCTCCACCCCGTGCTAGTTCCCTGTTAGTGTTTCAGTTTCCTTTCACTGGAAAGCAGACATCCTACCCACAGTTCAGGAGGGATCAATATTACCTTCACTGTAATGCACAGGAATCCAAAAAACAAAAACAAACAAACAAACAAAAAAACAAAACAAAACAACAACAACAACAAAACAGGTTTGAATCCTTGAGCTGGGACTCATACCCAGGTCTTCTCACTCCAAAACCTGGGCTGATTCTGTTCAGTCATGTAACCTCATTTCTCACTCATTGAACCAATGATTTCTTAGTGTTTAAGGACAGTGAAAAGGTCTTCGTTTATTTTTCTATCTTCATGGCAAACAGCACAGGTTCCTGCACATGTAGTTGCCCAATAAGTGTTTGTTGAAATGAAATCTCTACTACAGCCTTTTTGTGAGAGCACTGTCTCTGAAATTGCAACTACAACCATTTCTTGCTATTCCATTGTTACTCAAATACATTTTTCTCAAAAACCATTCATTCCATTTCTGGGAAGATTGAAACTTCTACAAGTCATGCTCCCTATGCCAGAGCCACAAGAGAAATAAGTCTGAAAGCAAGAAAAATGGTGTTTAAAATGCCTTTGGTTCTCCAGGGTTTACACAAGAATGAGACATAATTATTTATCACAAGAAATCGATGTGGGCATTCGCTCTTCTATACCAGATAGAACACAAACCTATGCAAGGCTGCCCAGTAAGCTGAAACCAATGGAACAGAACATTCCATGCTAACAGTAAGCCATGGAGATGTGCTCCACTTGGCAAATAAGAAAATATGTTACAGAGTAAAAATCTAAAATCCTAGTGACAGAATACTGGTGGATAAAAAGGTAATATTAAGAAATAGAAATACACAATGAATACTTTTGTCTCCGGTTTTAAATGCATTCATCCATTCATCCAACAAATATGTACTGAGTTCCTACTAGAGAAAATGTGGTAGTGTTGGAGCTTTCACTATACTGCTAAATGTAAGAATGCATATAACCTATAGGAAAGCCATATGGAGAAACCTACCAAGGAAAGGACGTTATATTAAGTCAAAATAGTTACCTAAACTTCAGTATAATATTTCATTTTCTGTTTTTAGTAATGGTTATTTTTTTACAGCTTTGTTGAAGTGTAATTGCCATGCAAAAACAGCATAAATTTTATATGTACAATATGAGAAGTTTTGTTTATCTGCTTCCCTAAAACCAACACTATAATCAAGAATTCACTAGTAATATCTCTGGGTCCAGAGTTTTTATATTGTGGAGATTTTTTAGTTCAAATTCAACTTTATATATATTTCAAGTCATCTATTTTTTGCCAGCTTCATTTCATTGAGGTATAATTGAGGCAATTTTAATGTACTTAAAATGTATAATGTAATGATTTGCTATACATATACATTGTGAAATGATGTCCACAATCAAGTTAACATGTCTAGTACTTCATAGTTACTATTTTTATCAGAATGCTTAAGATCAACTCTCAGCAAATTTCAGTTATATAACAGTCTATTAATTATAGTCAGCATGATGCACATTAGATCTTTAGCACTTACTCATCCTATAACTGAAAGTCTGTCCTCTTTGACCAACATCTCCTCATTTCCCCCACTCTCTGGTCCCTGGCAACCACCATTCTACCCTGAGATTTTCTAAGTTCAACTTAACTTTCTTTTTTTGTTTCTGGTTCTACATATTTCACTTAGCAGAATATCCTCCAGGTTTTTGTCTTTCCGGGAACTTTCCCATTCCTCTAATTTGTCAAATTTATTGACAAATTTGTTTATCATATTTCCCTAGTAATCTTATATGTGTAGAATCTGTAGTGATAGCCCTCTTCTCATTTCAAATATTGATATGTGTTTTCTTTCATTCCCCCTCCCCCCATCTTTCTAACTAGGGGTGTCTATAACTGTTATTTGTCTTTTCAAAGAAACCCTTTTAATTGTATTGATTCCCTCCCTCCCTCCCTCTCCCCCCCCTTCCCCGGTTTGCTTTATTTTGGGCCACATTGATTACTGTTCAAATTTCCTTTCTACTGCTTAGTTTGAATTTAATTTTCCCTACATTTCTGGTTTAAGATGTAAGCTCCTAACCAAAGAATTTATAAGCATATATGCATAGTCCATGGACACAGACAATAGACAGGTGAAGGCCTGGGTTGTGGTGGGAGATGGGTGGAGGAGGAACAAGGGAGAAGATGGGGGACACCTGTAATACTCTCAAGAATAGAATACATTCTTTAAAAGATGTAAGCTCAGGCCATCTAAAACCCTTCTTTTTTAAATAGAAGCATTGAGAGCTATAAATGTCCCTGCGATATTACTTTATTTGCATCTCACAGCTTCTGATATCTTTTCATTTCATTCACTTCAAAACTCTGTCATTTCCCTTTGATTTCTTCTTTGACCCATGGGTTATTTAGAAATGTTCTATTTAGTTTCCAAATATTTGGGCATTTTCCCAATTATTTTGGTTATTAATTTTCTGGTCATTGAACATACTTTGCTTGATTTAAATCCTTTTAAATGACTGAGATGCATTTTGTGGTTCAGAATATAGTCTATATGATATATGTTCCAAGTGCACTTGAAAATTATTGTATATTATGCTTTCATTGTGTGAAGGATTCACATTTATTTTTTATGCTTTATATGTTTCATTTTGGATAGTTTCTATTGATTTTTCTCCAAGTTTATTAATCTTTTATCTACATGTTTAATATATTAATAATACTTTAAAATGTATTTTTCACTTCAACCATTATTTTTCATTTCTATAAGTTTTATTAGGGTCTTTTAATATCTGTCATGCCCCTATTTAACAAACTCAATCTTTCCTTAACCTTTTTGAACATATAAAATAAAATTATAATTATTTATCTTTATCTACTAATCCTGTCATTTCTGTATATGTTTCTACTGATTAAATTTTCTTATTATGTGCCTGCCTTGTTTTCCTTCTTCTTTGCATGCCTGGATATTTATTACTGAAAGACAAACTATGATTTTCACCTTTTATTTTTTTATCTGTCATCTTGCTTCTTACTTTGCCATCAGCCAATTTTGTTGTCCTCTCTTATGAATTCCATTGACCTAACTCATCTCTTGACCACACCAGTTGATAGTGTAGCCTATGAATTAGTTGCCCAGTGATCAAGTACACAAATATTTAGAGCTTCAAGGTATGGTCATCTAGATATCCTCCTTACTCAATAAATAGGTGATGAAACTTTCTCGAAAAGGTGCTTTCAACCTAACAAGCACTGTGATTTACAAATTTGGGACAGACCAGGAAAAGCAAATAGAGGGCAGAATCAGAAGCAATGGATAGAATTTACAAGGAGACAGATTTTGGTTCACAGGAATAACCGACTGTAAAAAGTACTATTGGGTACGTTTTACTAGAGATCCAAGAATTGCATAGGGTGGGGTGTTCAGGTTTACTAGTAACCTTGCCATTTTGATTTTTAAGTATTTCAGATTATGATACAATCATCCTAAACCGCTGGAATAGTATTCAACTTTCATAGAAGAAACTTAAATGCTGGCATTACTTCAAAAGTCTTAATTGGAAATGTAAGTGCAAACAAATAAAATAAATAAATAGATAATTTAAAAGAGGGCAAGAGATACCACTCGCTTACCATTTTTTTCTACCTTATCAACGCTAATTATTTCATGTGACCAGGGGACAGAAGGAATCAATTCCAGAAAACTTTCAAATAGCAAAAATGGTCTCAGGATTGTTCTTCTGAAATTTAAATATGAAGGACTAATTTTTTTATCCCGACAGCTTTTCTTGCAGCTAGAAAAACTAACAGAAATGCATCTGATAATACTGCCTAGATGGCTCTTATTCACCTGCTGTTCTGTAGACACATCATGCTTTTATCGGTGACATTTTTCTTTTCACGGTTCTAATTGTCAGTCAGTCAGCATCTACCTTCACCAAATGTCTAAAACAGCAGATAAGAGGAAAAGGTCTCTCAAAATAGGGCAGCATCCTCTCAAAGGCATAATATGATCTGTGAGATTAGTCATGAAACGAAATCTTTATACTCTGAAGTCTAAACAAGACAAAGGAGAAAATTACTGAATATTTATATCAAAATATCCTGGGTGACCCTATCACATTTGGGACTTTTCAAATGCAAACACTGTTAACGAGTTATCCAATAGGAAGAAATAACAAAATTGGCAGGGGGACCTTCTTACAGAATAAGAATTTTAAAACCACCTATTCAAGCTCATTTTCAGGCAAGTGTTTGTAGGAATACACTGAACGAATTATTAAAATCAAAAACTGATCTACATAGACATACCCTCCTCTTCTAGAAGAACAAATGTAATATCCAGGCATTGACAGATCATTAAATTAAAAGCAATTTTGATAGTTAACTATCCAGAAACAGAAATCTAAATTGGAAGCATAGCTGTAATCACTCCGTGGAAAAATCTCCAGTATTACACACTGACGAAGACGTAAAATCCATTGATTAAATTCAGTCTGTTGCCCCTGATGAGGATTCAGGCATCATTAGATTTCAGTGCATATTTTTGTTATCTTGCATTCAATAGAGGGCTATGCATTTATTTCACAGAATTGATTCCAATGGTTTAACTCTGGTTGTTGCTTTTTAAATTATCTAGTAATTTAATAACTTCTCATCGAGAAATTTAATTGTAAACACTTTCGTTGTCCCCATGAATTGTTTTGACTTAAAGATAGTAATTGTTTATACTTTTACAGAAATGTCCTTTGCGTGTGTGGGAGAAATAAAACACCTTATATCATTGCATCAGTTTGCTTAACTCTACACGGACATAATTGTTCTTTCTTCATCTCTTAAAACTTTTTGAAGAGAGCAGTAATGGGAAAATGTGTAAGGAACAAACGGAAGATAGTATTTGTAACAGTTCAATAACTATGGGAAATTGTTCATATGAACACTATAAAAATAATACCCATTAACATTTTTAATGAGACATGCACTACTTTTTCCAAAGTTTAATATTTCCGTTGAACCTGTATCAATGTTCATTTTAGTTTCTCAATCTTGCTTCCTCTTACATGAAAACACCACCACCACTGCCATCATCTTCAGCATAATAAGTTTTTCTTCATTATCACTCATAGCTTCTAACTTGCTCTCAATTTTAATAAGGGATCAGAGACATAGCACCTGGGAGAGTTACTGCTAACGTATACCTTTCTGAAAGGTAATAACATGCCTCTCATAAAAACTCAAAATGAACACATGTCAAAGATAGTAACTCATTAGTTAATGAAGCAGCATCAAAACTAGTTCAGCTGAGAATATAAGGAGATTTTTATAGAAAATTTCATAAAAGAATGTTAGGATAAAATGGCTAGAGGAGATACAGAACTGGTTAATATATAGTAAGTTAATACACCATAACCTTTGTGGTTATCTATTCTACTGGAAAGAAATTATTTGCCTCTCTACCCAACATTAATTTACAAGTTTATCTCTGCCTCTTCATTGTTGTATAACAGCCTAGTCAATAGAGAGTTGACCACAAGGACAAACTTAGCACTGCACTGAGAGAAACTCCAATAATCCCTTTTGTCATTTCCAATTTTTTATATTGTTTTTGCAGTGATTTGAACATAGCTGATGTATATTAAATATATATGGAATTGGATCAATGGAGACCAGGTAGATATGGAGGGTTGTTTTTTTATACCTTATTGTTGGGATATCTGGGATCCCAACAATAAGGTATAAAAAACAGTTATTGGTTAAAAACAGTTATTCATTAAAAACAGTTATTATCATCCTGGGCTGTGAGATCAGTGGTTAGAGCATCGACCCATGATTCCTTTCTCAGGTTTGATTCTGGTGAAGGTCACATAACAGTGGGTTGCAGGTCCCAGTCCCTGTTGGGATGCATTCAGGAGACAACCAATTGATGTGGCTCTCTAACATCCACGTTTCTTTCTCTCTGTCCTTTCTCCCCCTCCCCCTCCCTTCCCCTCTCTCGAAAATCAGTGGGGAAAAAATCCTTCAGTGACGATCAACACCCCCAACACACACACACACACACACACACACACACACACACACACACACACTATGGTTATGATTAAAGGCCATAGGATTGCTGTCAAGTAGGATCCACCAGACAAATACCAAGATGATGGAGGTCAGGGGACACAGAATGAAAATGTAACTGCTTTCTGAGCAAAGCTGGGAAAACAGTCTTGGGTAACATAAATATCATTGCTCCTGTGATGTCTTGAAAACATGAAAGATCTGAAGGCATTTGTAGGCTTCTGAGATTAGAAAGCACTGTTTGCTCTTATCCTGTTGAGAATACTCCTATATATGAAGCCTCCTATAGAGTGTGGCTGCTTTTTAAGTCACATATTTGCGAGAGAAAATTGATCAAAAGTTCAAATCTGAGCATGGTTGCCTCGAAATATGTTTAACTTTATTTCTTGTCAAGACTATCTTTTATTCCTTCTAATATTTGAACTTTGAAATTTGCATCCAAAAACTTAAATTTACCTTTCCCATTTGTAAAGGTGAGGCAAACATTAGCTTTTTAACAAATTTAAACTGTTTTATATTTCCTTAGTATATTACATCTATTACATTTTAACATATACCATCTTAGGTAGATTTTAGCAGGAAATTGTTTTCTACTGTAAAGATGAAAACCCAATCACTGCTGGTAGATGAAGTATTAATGGGCCATGACATGTTGTAACAGTGCAATTTTTAAGATTTCACCTCTGGTGAAAAGAGACTAGAAAGAGGTGGAAGGGAATATACAATCTGGGGAGGGTCTTTTGTATTTTAGAAGTATTGAGAAAAGAGTAAAAGTGATACTGTGTGTTACTAAGTAATATTGATACATTTTTCCATGCAAAATGATAAGCTCAGATAGAGTAATCAGCAATGTAAAGCACATCATGAGGGTCAGAAGGGCCTCTGGATTCATTGGAGGGATCCCCTATCTCCTGCAGTTGGGGGACAGACAGAGCTGAAGATTAGGCATAATAGGATGCTATTATCAGAATGGTAGAACCTCAGAGAAGGCTGAATTCTCAGCCTTGGTAAATCTCCTATGCCAAAGTCAGGGCCCTGATAGGGATGGGTTAGACTCCAACCGTTAGAGTATTGATATTGGGATGAGGGTATATGGGAAGAGGCACTTAAACTTGAATCCCCTAGTTACTCTGATACTTCTGTATCTTCAGAAGTGACCCACTCCCTTTTGTTGGTAGATAAAGGCCTCACCCCTTGCCAAAAGTTTATACAGAAGTCTCAAGTGGAACAGGTGCCTTATAGCATTATGCTGTCTCTCCTCGGGTTGCCCCCACCTCCCATCCTGGTTACTAGGCTCATAACTAGAGTCAAATCATCTGGGTCAGCTCAAGGATAAGAGTAAATAGACCTACATGAACTTCAAGACCTGGCTAATACACTGTGAGGAACCAGGAGAGTCTATCTAGGGGTAGATTTTGAGAGTGCTGAGTTAAGGAGGTTAACATATACAATGGGACAAAGAAGAGTTTGTTAATGTGGGACCTGCTGTTGTGACATAGAACTTAACATCCTGACAAGGGTCCCAGGAGAGGATTCTAATGTGCTGCTGGAATGGCAATAGGAACCTTGGAAAGAGGAGAAGTACAGATGTCAGAACTGCCACAGCTGACCATGAAGAAAAAGATAAAGAGGCTCCGGAAGTGGGCCTGTTAAAATAAATCCACTATATAAGAACATCAACACGATCGTCAGCTAACTACATTTCTCAGAAGGGTCCAGAATGCATTCCATTCTATTTACAAGAGTGATAATGAATGTACTGAGGAGAGGGTAGCCGGCATCATTTAGTGGTCTGGGGTGGCTGGGCTATGTAAGCAGTATTGACAGCTGGAGATTCTATCACAAACTAGGCTCTCTAATAGCAATGGGCATGACAAGATGCTGGGAAAACAGAGGCCAGGGGGCAGTACCGAACCATCAGAAGCAAGGTGGGCCTCGTTGCAATGAGCCAGATCAGAAGCAGAATGGCAGGCAGCTGGAAGGCCTGGCATATTTTAAAATGTAGAATCAAATAAATGTAATATACTAAGGAAATCTAAAACAGTTAGAAATATTTATGTTCAATAGACAGATGATGTATTGTAGAATTGCACATGTGAAACCTATCATTTTATGAACCAATGCCATGCCAATAAATTCAATTTTAAATAATCACCAATGACTTCATCAATCATGCCCATGTCATGAAGCCTCCATGTGGTTTGGAGAGCTTCCAGGTTGGTGAACCAGGGTGGTGTGCTGGGAGGGTGAGGTAACCCAAATACCACAGGGACAGAAACGCCTGTGTTCTGTATGCTTCTGGCCCTCACCCTATGCATCTCTATTTGGCTGTTCACTCATAGCCTTTAATCTCCTATGTAATAAAGTGGTACTTTAGGAAGTTAAAAGTATTTTCAGCATCACAATGTTGGAAAGAATTACGGGTCATGTCCCTGGGTTTCCCTTGGGAAATTAGGGGGAAATTTAAGCTATTTAAGTTTGAGGGTATACGGTGAATGAAAAGCAATGCGTTTATTCAATTCAGTTATGGCTTCCCCAGAATAGTTTAAAATTTTCCCTCTACCTAACAGAAGAATATTGACCCCCAAACACTAAATATTTCTTTCGTATTGTATATTTAGTCTAGAAACTTAACTTATTCCAAAATATATTATTCTTACACTGAACTGTAACAATGTCTTATAAATTAAAAGAAATAAAAACAAAATTGAGTTTAAAATTATACAATTGCTAGAGTTGAATAACAGTTGGATTATTGATTAATTCACTCAAGTTATATAAAGCACAGTCATTTCTTGTCACTTAAGAATCAAAAATTAAAAACTTTTGAGTTGATGTTAAAATAATGACAACAAACTTTAATATAATCAGCAGCACTTCATCATTCTGTAGCACTGTGAGACTTAGCAGGGCTCAAATATACACAAAACAGCATGACTGGACACCCTTTTTCCCTGACTGACACTTGACACAGTGACTTTGGAATAGAGCAAATCAATGAGAACCATCTATCTCTAACCAGACTGATAGCAAGTTACAGTCCCTGGGTTCTTGAGTAAATTACATCATTGACTATTCTGATGAAAACAGCACCATGGCCTAAATTCTGGGAAACTGGCATTTTTTTTTTTGACATTTCCGGATTTAGCACTACTGCCTATGACACATTCACCCTGCCTTCTAGGCAGGATTACTAATGCAAATAACCTGTATTAATACCAGTGATTCTGAAGTCAAATAGATAGTATAGGAGGAAACTCCAGTACAAATTCACATGTTATTCTCATAAGACCAAGAGAGCAAAAAAGTCACCATGTGTATGAAATTTGGCTCAAGCCAACTCATCTTTTTCTTGAATTTCGTTGCTCTTGCCAAGCTTTATTTTCCCAGGGTCTTAAATTATTATGAGTGTTTCTAATTCTGACTTTAAGTGGGAGAAGGAAAATACCCAACTCTGGCCAACCCTGGCCATTCTGTCTCACCAAAGGTGAGGGGGGGTGGGGTAGGGGTAAAACTGAGAAACAACTGTGAAGATCAAGCCCAGAGTCATACATTCAGTAAAAGACACATCTAATCATAGGACTATAGAACACTTCTCTGCCCCCTCCTCACCACAACATTACTAAAGGCCTGCTACAGTAGTTCCCTTTAGCCGGCACATCATATCTAACTATTGACAAAAAAATTACAAGGTTTACCAACAGGGGAAAAAAAATACAATTTGAAGAGACAGAACAAGCATCAGAACCAGATATGACAGGGGTATGAAATTATCAGGCAGGACATTTAAGACAACTATGCTGTAATAGATAAAGTAGACAGCATGCAAGAACACACAGGAATGTAAGCAGAGTGATGGGAATCTTATGAAAGAACTAAAAAGAAATGTTAGAGATAAAAAACAACAACTAAACGCTGTAGCAGAACCGAAGACTGCCTTTGATGGGCTCATTAGTAAACTGGACATGACTGAGCAAAGAATCTCTGAGCTACAGGATGTAATAATAGAATCCTCAAAAACCAAAAAGCAATGAGAACAAAAACAAAAAAAGAAGAAGAACAACAACAACAACAACAGAATAATCAAAGACTGTGGAAGAACTACAAAAGGTCATTTTCTACTCAAAATCTTCTGACGGCGTCCCATTTCATTCAGAATACAAGCCCATATTCTTACAATGGCCTAGGAAACCCTAAGTAATCTGGCCCCATTACTTCTTACTCCCTTCACTCCAAGGATTCTGTTTCTGGAGAACATCCGAGAAACTGCATTTTCTATCCTTCTTGCCTGAATTGCTCTCCCCACAATAATCAGTGTGGCTCACTCCATGTTCCTTTTCAAAGCTGTGCTCAAACTACGCCTTCTCTGAGATGCCTAATCCCTGGACACTATTTTAAAGTCCACCCCTCTCCCTTTTCCATCTCCAATTATCCATACTGTTTTATTTTTTTCCATAGCCTTATTCGATAACTTACTAATTGACCAACATGTTTATTTTTTTGTCTTTCCACTACAACATAAGCTCCTTTTAAGGGCAGAGACTTTTGTCTGTTTTATTTACCACAATGTCTCCAGCACTGATAAAAAAAAATGGTTGGCAAATGACTCAATAAATACTTGATGCAGGAATAAATGCAAATTATTTTGTTTTGCTCTGTATGTGAACCACCTTTTTCATCCCTGAATGAGCCTCCTGGCACCTGCCCTGAAGGTATCCCCTTAATGTACCTGTTTTGTTTTGTTTTAAAATGACATGTGTGGCACATTTTACTAAAATTTGCCGTCAGTAGAGAGGATTAAATTGCCACCCAGAAAAGAAGACATCCCAGCCCTGGAAACATGTACATCAACCCTGCACAAGGTAGTTCCCTTAACTATGCTTCTCACAAGTTCATTTCCTCCCATTCTCACCACCTTCTTCCATCTGCTCTGTTCTCTTGCTGCTCTCTCAACCCCAATACTTCTGTTAACTACTTATGGACAGGGTTTAACCATCTCTTTTAGCACCGTCTTTCTCTAGGTGTTAGTATTATTGTGTCCACAGTTACAAAGGCTGGCCAAGGTATGTTCATATTTAAGGATAGTTCTCTCTCTAAAAGGAATTCTGGTGCAAGCTGTTTAAAGATAAAGGACCTGCTTTGCTACACAAGTTAAAACTAATTGTTCAAGGAATTCTGGACATGCTTTCGGTGCCAAATTTCTCTGGACCACCAAAGTGTAGATATGAATACAAAAGCTTCATATTCCCAGGAAGTCAAGTTGTCAGAATTACTGTGGAAAAAATCTCTAATTTTCCCCGGTATCCTTCAAATATAGCCATTATTGCACTGACCTTGAGCAGTGATTATGCTGTAATACTAGGATATTTCAGTTTTGTGGACAAAGGTACATACTTTTAAAAGAAAATACCAATGTATCTTCATAATCACCTTTTTCAATTGAAGTCAAACAAGTCCATACGATGAAGCAATTAATTCTTTTTAATTAACCGTTAAAATGAAATTTAGTTCAATTAAAATTAAGTAAGTAACCTTTAGGACTGGTTTATTTTTCTCTAGTTTTTAGACATTGTCTCCTCTGGCAACGTGGCATGGCGTTTCTAATGATTCTACCTGAGCCACAGCTCAATCCACAGGTTGAGGTATAGAAGTTTTTCTAAAGATATAACAGACACTTGATATTACAAATCATTCATTATGAAACTTTTTTCACAGCATGCATTGTCTTATTTGAAACATGATTTGGGATTGTTCTATTCAGAAAGATCAAATCTTTGGACACATACCAAAAGAATAATCCTTAAGAAAAAATACACACACAAAACTCAAGCTTTTAAAGTTGTATCCAGAAATGATAACAATAACACATAACCCCAGAGACCTCAGATTTAAATTAAGAATATTGCTTTTATTGCACTTTGAACTATTTTTTTTTCTCAAGCTGAGGCATTCAGCAACTAACAATGTTCCTGTTAAACACACGTTGAAAGGAAACTGGGGTATTTCTTTGTGTAGAAATACCGAAATCAGGAACATACTGTAATCATATTGCGTTTCCTAACAGTACCATAGAGAAATAGACAAAGAACAAATAAAAGTGTAGCTAAAACCTTTAGATTAGAGCTATCTCATATAAAAGGAATTTAATATAGAGACATCTTCATAAAAATCAACATTGCCTCAGGAAGTTAACACCACAAACATTTTTATCTGCCATAGAGTACTGCAGAATTTAATAAATGCAGTCCAAAATTCTTTGCAAGCAAGGCAATGTAAAAGGTAGTTAAATTAGCCCTGGGCAGGTGGCTCAGTTGGTTGGAGTGTCATCCCATATACCAACCAGGTTGTGGGTTTGATTCCTGGTCAGGGCACATACCAAGGCTGCAGGCTTGATCTCTGGTTGGGGAGCTTATAGGAGGCAAATGATAGATGTTTCTCTCTCACATGGATCTCTCTCCCTTCCTCTCTAGCATCAATAAAAACATATCCTGGAGTGAGGAGTTTTAAAAAGTTACTTAAATAAATGGTGAGATAGCTAGAGAATTGTGTTGAAATGATAAGATTGACTATGTTGAATATGTCAGATACTTGTTAGAAACACAGCTTTGAAGTATAGGTGTCTCTGTCAGATCATATTTTCAACTCATCATGACAGTGTTGACCTTAAGAGATCAGTGTGCCTGTGTGCTTGTATTCATAAAGAGACTTATGTACAATTTTCTAATCTTCTTCTCATAAAGGGACTTATAAACATCTTGTATCTTGTTTGCCATTTATGATTTTAAAGAATACTTCAGAAAAGATGATATCATGGTCCACTGAATATCGAATCACTTTCAACTTCTCTTTGGAGAGGTGTCCTTTGGAGAATAACCCATGTATTCCTGGGTTCCATGTTGTGCACAGACAGAAAAGATTGTTCACAGATCCTTGTGGCGTGCCACAAGAATAATCATCCATCTCCCTATTCCAAGAGATGCCATTTACTATCATTGAAAGGAGCATATGTTGCCCTGACCAGTTTGGCTCAGTGGATAGGGCGTTGGCCTGTGGATTGAAAGGTCCCAGATTCAATTCTGGTCAAGGGCATGTACCTTGGTTGCGGACACATCTCCAGTGGAGGATGTGCAGGAGGCAGCTGATCGTTGTTTCTCTCTCATTGGTATTTCTGGCTCTCTATCCTTCTCCTTTCCTCTGTGTAAAAAAAATCAATAAAATATATTTTAAAAAAAGAAGAAAAAATAAAAAAATAAAGGAGCATATATAGGGTAGGTACTATAATCAGACAAATCAGTATATATCCGACCTACACCATTACTTTTGAGCTAAGTTTAATGTCTATTAATCTCGCTGATACCTCCTCCCAATCCCACCATTTCCTCCACTGTAAAATGGATAAAATGCCATCCACCAGTCCTGAACACACAAAGCTCCTGACATACAGAAAACATTCAGTGAATATCCTTCCCCTTTCCTTGTCTTGTCTTGAAAAATATGCCTGTAATTAAGTATAATCTAGCACACAATTATAATAAATGTTCTTATACTAAACCTTATATGCTTGGTTTTATTTTCTGAGAACTCCCCCATTAAAAAAAAATCAAGCAAAGGGTTGACTTTTGAAAAAGATACTAACCCACTGTCTTTATTTGTGCTTTCTAGAGTGAAAATGTCACAATTTATTTCTCAAGCATCTAACAAATGAGGATGTTCCTGCCTGTGTGATGTGCAAACTTTGTAGCCACGTCAATCACATAGAAACTACTCAAAGAGTCTTAGTGAGGATGATAATTTAAGATATCTTCCACCCTCAATGTTTGCTCACATCAGAAAGAAACATTTAGAGGAAAATGAAATTACTGTTTATCATCTTAGTTGCCTATTTGATCAAGCTATGCTCAATTCAACCTACATAAAGCAATTGGTCTCTATGAATAAGTGAATCGGGTGTCCAAGATTGCAATGTTGTGACTATTGTAAAAGAAAAATATTCCACAGAAATCCTATTTAAAGCAGCAGTAGTTAGAGTGAAATGGATGATGATCCGCAATACTGTTATAAATCCTCCTGTCCTAGGACCAAAAGAATAAGAAAGATCAGTATGTGGTTCACTCATATGGAAGAATCTTGATTGTCTGTGATAACATGATTAATATGCAGTTAAGTCCAATATCAGTTCAAATATTTTATCACCACCTACTGTGAACCAATATTATTCTAGGCAGTTAGGATAGAGAGCTAATGGGCTACAGTCCTTGCCTTAGGGGAGCTCACAGTCTAGTTAAGGAAAGGCTTAAGGCAGAAATGTCAAATCCTTGTTTTCATTATAGCCACATAATCTGAAGGACAGCTCCACATTTTTTAAAATGAATTTAGTAGTATTCTCACATTATTTAAACCATTAATTTAAGTGAAAAAAAGCACAATTACCAAATACATTTCTATAGGGAGATGATATATTTTATCACTTTATATATGTCAATATGTATTTCAAAGAATAATGACTCTTTTAAAATAAACAACCTCAATAGCATTATACATATAAAAATATTTGCACATCTCTTAACATCGTCCAATAGCTACTCAGTGTTCAAGTTGCCAATTGTTCCATAATGTCACTTTTTTTTTTCCCAATGTGTTGTTTAAAGTCAGAATCCAAAAAAAGGTCTGTTCATTTTGATTGGTTGATACAACTATTAAATCTCTCTCTTGAGTCTACAGATATTCCCTCTTCCTTTCTCCCTTTGTCCTTTATTTGCGAAGAAACCAGATTATTTGCCATGCACCATTTCCCAGTTTGGGTCACCTATGGCCCTGTTGGGTTGTTTAACAGTAGTCTACATATTTACTGTAAATTGGATCTAGAGTTTGATCACATTCAAATTTTTCAAGTTTCATTTATTCATTGAGGTTTTTTTTGGGGGGTCAGGGCTATTTCATGGTTAGTGCTGTGTCTATTCATCAGAAAGTATACATGTCTGCTTGTTTCTCTTTTTGCTAATAGATGCCTAGATCAAGTCATTCATTAGGGCTGGGAAAGGGTAATATTCTAATTCTATCAGTCCTCTTTCTTTATTAGCCAGAATACTTCTATAAAGAGAAAATCTCTTCATCTGCTATTTAGTTTCCCAGTGGAAGAGTACATAAAAAAGTCAGGAAAAGTACTTGATACTTCCACTATATATATAAAAGGCTAATATGCTAAATGTCCATCTGGATAATGATGTCACATAGCAACACCTGGCTTCCTTTCCCTAGCAACTAGCCTCCTTGGAGTTTCTTCAGCCCAGGAACATGACTTGCTTTATAGCCAGTTGCAAACATTTACACAATAACCAAATGTCTGTGAAGTGTTTTCCTGTGCCTCATTTCATTTGATCCTCACAGAAGTCCTGGAGTAGGTAGATAGGAGACTCGGTGGAATCCTATTTCTTTTCATTAGCCAGAAAACGGAGATTCACAAAGCTTAGAAACTTGACCTGACTGAAAAGAAGTAAGAAATGGTGGACCTTGGAAATGACTTCAGGTTTTTTCACTGTGCAGAATATAATCAAACACTGCTTCAGTTAAATATTTTACCTTTTATTCTCCCTGCATGATCTACAATAATAATCTGCTTCATGTTGATATTTACTGCTGTGTTGCTGACAATTACCTAAAAGAGAAGCTGGGGTGCTTCACTGGGCTGGAAAAAGTTTAGGTAAATCAGAAAGCAGGTCTAATTAAGCAAGTTTATTCTATATCTATAAAAGGCTCATGCATGTGCAATACATATAAAGCTCTTACTGGTGCCAATTGCACACGTCTGTTTCAATCTGTCATTGTAAATCGTGAATTTGGTTGACACTTCTATTATAGAGACAGGGCAAGTAGCAATATTAAAATATTTCTTCTAATTAATTTCCTTTCAATGTGCACGAATCCATGCACCATGCCACTAGTTGTGAAATTATTATTAACCAATTTCGCTTTCCTTTTAATGTCATTATGAGATCATAGGTTTTAATATATTGCATGTGTTTTAGCCTTTAGGATTACTGACTAGTGCTCAATCCGTCTCATTGTTGCTCACTAAGAGCTCCCCTAGCACTCCCTAAGCTTTGTCACAGCAGTCTATGACAGTCCCTGCACTCTGGTCAATACAAAATAACCCAGACTCATCTTGTACATTGTGTGTGCCAGATCTCCAAGGGACCATGGTTCCTCTTAGTAAGAAACAGTATTTAGAAATCACAGCAAGGGCACTAAGATTGCTCGTTTCTTCTGAATTGATAATTGCTTCTAAACTTTTTCAGTGTACAGAGTTAAGAAATATGTGTTCCCCCTAGAAGCAAAAAATACATTAGGAATATTTATTCATATTGACACTTTCAAATCAGATTCAGAGCTTAACCTCTTTCATCCAATACACGTTTTCCTTTTCTGCTGAGAAATTCAACTTTTCAGTATTTCAGGGAATCTAGACTTATTTTACTTTGTAAACAACCCATTAAATGTTTTAGGTTCTGCCCAGCCAGTGTTGCTCAGTGGTTGAGCATTGACCTATGAACTGGAGGTCACAGTTCTATTCCCAGTCAGGGCACATGCTGGGTTGCAGGCTGGAGTCCCAGTAGGGAAGCATGCAGGAGACAGCTGATCAATGATTCTCTCATCATTGATGTCTGTCTGTCTGTCTCTCTCTCTCTCTCTCTCTCTCTCTCTCTCTCTCTTCCTCCCTGAAATCAATAAAAACATATTTAAAAATCAAAATAAATAAAGTGTTTTAGATCCTTAATGGAATTTTCGTGGAACAGAATTTGCATGGCTCCAAATTCTACTATAATTAATAAAAATAACAATGAACATTTACTGAGCATCTACTGTGTAATATTATTGAAACTTTACAACAATCCATACAAAGGTGTTATGATTCTCAGTTCATAGGCAAAACAATTTAAAGTTCAGAAGGTTGAGTAATTTACAGAAGGTGATACAGTTATTAATGGGGATCCCAAGCAGCAATTTGTCTGACACTAAAGCCCACAGACTTAACCAATTACTAATGATTATGCTATGGTGCCTGTTTAATTAATAACATTCTTCTCCAGTTATCATTTTCCACTGAGCCAAGCCTATTAGCCAGAACCCTGGTGGCAGTTAGAGAAAGAAAGTGGTACATAAATAATTAAGGCTTTATGGCCTATTATTCCACACATGCTATTTAATTATATATGCATGTCTGTGTAAGAGGCAGCGCATACCTGGAGAAAGTCAATATAACTTAGCCTGTGGGATCACACGAGTTGTTGGATTATAGATTCTTGGGGAAATACCAGAAACCAACCCCAGTGATCCAATATGCTCCTGAGAGGAAACTTTGCAATGCTCTCCCAGGCTGTGCTTTTAAAGCCAATTAGCAGGTTGAGGATTCCTATTTTTACATCTTTTGTTAAAAGTACAACTGAATTTTGCATTGCCAAGCATGACTCAAATATTAGAATGCAGCAGTTTTAATTAGCTTTAAATTTTTGGGGGGGAGGCGGTGACATGCTAATACTCATTTTCAATTTGATTTTGAAGTGTGTGCCCACAGTCACGATAAATGCTCAGAGTACTGGACTTGAATCATAGCAATAAGTACTTGAATTGGGTAAATATATTCATTCTCTCCACTACACAAGGCAAAAATGCTTTTCTATGTGAGTTAAAAGAAAAAAATAACTGTGGGCAATGAATATAGATATGGAACTTCCTGCCATAGATTTCAGCAAGTTTGAACTGACAATAACAGATTTATGTTTTCACTAGGGGCCCTGAGCATGAAATTCATGCACAGGTACGGGCTCTAGGCCTGACCTGCTATCAGGGCCATGTTTCCCGGCTGCTGGCACCAGGCCTCACCCCCTGCCGCCACCACCCCAGTTCCCCATGTGGTGATCAGAGCCTGCCGGCTGGGGCGAGGGACAGAGAGGGTGGCCATTCCCACCCACTCGACAGCCCTGCCCCCCATTGCCACCAGTCACCCTCTGTGTGGGGGGTGACCAGAAGGGGGCCTTGGCCTGGCGCCACTCATGTCTGCTGCCACCCACCCCCCGGTTCCCCGTTCCCCATCAGGTGATCAGACCTGCCTGTAAATCGGGACAGCAGAATGACTGGTCACTATTACATACACTGACCACCAGGGGGCAGACGCTCAATGCAGGAGGAGGGACAGAGAGGTTAGCCGGGAGGCCCCAATTGGGTGATCTGGGCCTGCAGGCTGGGGGCAGCTCCTGCGTTGAGCATCTGCCCCTGGTGATCAGTGCATGTAATAGTGACCAGTCATTCTGCTGTCAGGTCGATTTGCATATTATGCTTTTAGATAGATAGATAGATAAATAGATAGATAGATAGATAGATAGATAGATTATGAGGACAAAGTAAAGGAGACTAATGCTATGTCATTATATTATGCCATAGAAGAATTCCACTAAGAGGTAAAATACACTGCTGAGTCAATTTTCTTGTGTTGTAATTTAAAAACAATGAGTAGTCCCGGCCGGTATGGCTCAGTGGTTGAGCATCGACCTATGAACCAGGAGGTCACAGTTTGATGCCCAGTCAGGGCACAAGCCCAGGTTACAGGCTCAGTCCCCAGTAGGGGGCATGCAGGAGGTAGCTAATTGATGATTCTCTCTCATCATTGATGTTTCTAACTCTCTCTCCCTCTCCCTTTCTCTTTCTGAAATCAATTATACATACATATATATATATATATGTATATATATATATATATATACATATATATATATATATGTATAATTGTATATATGTATATATATAATTGTATATATACATATATATGTATATATATGTATATGTATGTATATATATATATGTGTGTGTGTGTGTGTATATATATATATGACAGCAATGAGTGTTTGTATGTATTGAGGATAAGGAAGGATCAGTTAAAAAAGGAGCCTTCACATGCTAATACTACCCAAACTTTGTTTTTTAAATATTCTACCATACTCATTTCTTGTAACAACCTATTAATACAGCTATTAAAATGTCAATGGCCTAGGATGAGAGATACTCTAGATACAAAGCCATGTAATGAACATCAGAACACCAGATTAAAGCACGAATAACCATTCATTCATCCACCCATCCATTCATTCCACTTACCATGCACCAGATGCTATTCAAGGAATCTTGTAGATCATCTTTAGAATTCTTCATGCCACACCTCAGCACCTGGGCAATACCTTGGCATTCTGTAGGCACTCTGAACTATATTCTGTGCTCCTTCATCTAAAACCCCAAAATATCTTTCCATTGACACATGGTCTAGTTTAAGGCAAATGATCAAAATAAATGATGGCAAATAGAACCTGAAAAAAAAATTCCTTACCTAAAGAAACTTATATATATATATTGATTTCAGAAAGAAAGAGAGAGGGAGAGAGAGAGAGAAACATCAATGATGAGAGAGAATCATTGATCAGCTGCCTCCTGCATGACCCCTACTGAGGATGGAGCCCACAACCCAGGCATGTGCCCTGACCAGAATGGAACTGTGACCTACTGGTTCATAGGTCAATGTTCAACCACTGGGCCACACTGGCCAGGCTTAACTCCCTTTTGAATGATGGCTCAGAGCTGTTGCTCTTTAGAGGCTGCTCAAGCTTGTGGTTTAAGTACAGTAAATGCTATGTAAGCCCTTTTGCAGGCTGAACACCGAAACAATTCATGTACAAGCATTTGTAAATAAAATGCAACCAAGTGGAAGAAATTAACATGCAGAACCAGACAACTTTCTTGTGTCCTATGATTATTCTTATCTTTCCCTATTGATAACTTTTATTATTCACTCTATAATGAAAATCTGTCACAATGTGACAAGCTCTACAGGGCAGCTGAGAAAAACCATTAGAATGCTGACGGCCATAGTGCAAGCTTCAATTCTAGCTTGCATGGCCCTCTCTGGATCTCTGTTGCAAATAGAAATTGGAAAATTCAGTATCACTTTCATGGGGGTTTGTTTGTTTTTGTTTTGTTTTTTCAGATGTGAACAGGATATTCTTTCCAAGGACCTTGTCCAATTATTCTCTCAAGTTCCAGATGTTAACGTTTCCTTCTCCTATATCTGTTTAAGAAATTTAGCCTGCCAACCTTTCCATTAAGTGACAACTCCAGGGTCAGAAACTGGAGAGCGAGCCTTCTCAGCAAGAAGGCTGCCTAATAAGCATAGGGGCAGTAAGACCCTTCCAACCTTAGCAAAAATGAAAGGGCAATCATCTCAGGAAGTTGATCAGTATACATAATCAACGCTAAGTATCCTAAACAATTACCCTCTCCATCTTTACAATAGGGATTGTTACAGAGAATTCTCATACCAGCTTATTTTATTTGGTCAACATGAGCCCAGTCTTAACACTAGACATCCGAATGTTTTAAATCTTGGTATTTTAGTATTGTGTGAGAACTGACTCTGGTTGGACAGCTGTTAGATAAGGAGACCTGATGTGAATCTTAAACTAGAGATTTCAGCATATTTACCTCCCTCTCTCCACATTCTTTATAAACTATCATTTACTTGGCAATTGTACGTTTACCTTCATCTTTGCCAAATTCACTTAGATATAAGCATAAAAGTTTTATAAACAAATAATATAAGTTTTAGACTTTGCATACATTTCTTGTGAATGAACTGAAAAGTAGGGGTAGGGGGAAATACTTCTTAAAATATGCATAACCCATGGACACAGACAATAGTGTGGGGAAGGCTGGGCGGAGGGCGGCAAAGGGAAAGGTGAAAAATGGGGGACCCTGGTAGTACTGTCAACAAAAAATAAATAAAAGTTACAAATAAACAAATATATATATATATGTCATAATAATTCATTAAAATGTTTTTTTGGAATTTTTATTAGAAAAATCCTTTATACATTTACCGTGTTTGATTCTACCCTTCCAGGCTTCAGTTCTACAGGTGGGTTAATTATAATGTACACTCTATTCTTAATAAATGAATCTGCTTCATAACCACAGAGAAAGAAGGAATTATCATAACGGTCAGTGCTTAAATAACCAAAAAAGGTGCTTCACACATTGAATATTTTTAGCAAAAAATAAAAAATAAAAATAATAAAACTATTTCTTTAAAAGAAAACACTTTTTTAATTGTTTATCACGTTAGTCAATTATAATCTGGTGTCACCTACAGTCACTTGGCTTCTGTTTGTTTGGAGGTGAGGATTACATTTACTGCTAATCAATTCATTCATATTCATTTTATTTCTTTGTCAACACAATTTGCCCATGAATAGTTTAAAACTCTTCTTTCTGAGAACATTTTCCAAAGTTCAAAGAACATTTTTTAAGATATATTTTTATTGATTTCAGAGAGGAAGGGAGAAGAAGAGATAGAAATATTGGTTGCCTCTTGCACACCTCCTATTGGGGATTGAGCCCCCAATCTGGGCATGTACCCTGACCTGGAATGGAACCTTAAGCTCCTGGTTCATAGGTTGATGCTCAATCACTGAGCCATGCTGGCTTGGCTCAGAGAACATTTTTAATTTGGAAAAATTTATTTCAATAATTCATTCTTGATTATTCTTGCCAACTCAGTGTATTCCCTATTCAATGAATTACTGTTAATCCATTAACATTATTCTCTCTTTCTCTGTTCTTAGTGCCTCTTCTCTAACTTCACAACTACTTATCAAAACAAATAGCTTAATCCTATTTCATTGCTCTCAACACCCTTCATAATTACCCTGTGATGTGTAAAGCTGCAGATAATTCACATATGAAATAAGCTTGTCTTCAAGGTGTCCTATTTCCTCAAATACTCTGCCTCTGATAAAACCTGAAATCTAATTTAAAACCAAGTTCAGAATAACACCTGTAGAGCATCCATACCAATATTTCTACTTTAAAGATTTATGACACACTACAGTTTTAACAGGAATTAAAAGAATAAACATCCAAAAGGGGATTCTAGCTTAAAGTAGGTTGAGAATTCACAAAAAAATCACCTGTTGCTTTAAATGAGTCCATGAATTCCAGTTTTGACAAATTGCTTTCCAGAATGACAAATAAATTTAAAGGTATAATTTCATGGTCACTATCATTATTCTTGGAGAAATGATGGAAATGTGAGTCACTTTATGACCAAAGACAGCTGCATATTTCCATTTCCAAATTAGCGGGTTCTGGAAACTTATACTACATCTTTAATAAATTTGAGAACTGGTTGTTAATGTAACAGGAAATGACCATGTGGAATAGAAAGTGAGGATTATCAAAAATCAATACAAGTTCCCTGAAAGTAATCTGAAGTAACATAATGTCCTTTCCCCAATACGTTTTTAAAAGTTACTGATCGGTAAAAAAGAAGTTCTTACCATTTGCAGCAGCATGGATGGACCTGGAGAACATTATGCTAAGCGAAATAAGCCAGTCAGAGAAAGATAAATATCACATGATCTCACTCATTTGTGGAATATAATGAACAACATAAATTGATGGACAAAACAGATCCAGAGACAGAGAAGCATTGATCAGACTGTCCAACCTTAGAGGGAAGGTAAGGGAGGGCGGTGGTAAGAGGGAGAGATCAACCATAGTTCCTCCAATCAAAGTAACCATTAGAGACATAAAAATAATTTAGGAAATTTTTTAATTGAATTTATTGTGGTGACATTGGTCAGCGTGAACATATAGGTTTCAGGGGTGGGTTTCTATGTTACAAGACCTGTATATTGTATCGTGTGACCACTACCCAAAGGACCTAGAAGATATTATATAGTAGGTTGTGAAAAACTTGGTTTCATAGCAGATCCTCTGGCAAGATCTAGAGAATTTATTTAGTTACAATTTTTATTCATTTTTTCATTCACTCATATAATACTATTAAAATATAAAAAAAATGTGCCATGTACCAGGTCCTAGTCTGGGTTAAAGTATATAGTACTGAATCAGAAATAAGGATTCTTCTCTTCTAGAGCTTATGTTCTGGTAAGTTGTGACTGAAGATTAACAAGTAGATAAATAACCAACATAATTTCATGTAGGAATAAGATTCAAATATGTTGATTATTAGATGGAGTAAGTAGAGTGAGGGACTAATTTAGGCAAGGTAGAAATGACCACTAATAATCCTTTTCATAGTGTGTTGACACCCAATTGTTTTGAATAAAACTGAGTTGTTCTCTATAAGTGACCTGGTTATAAATATGTAATGTTATGATTTATAATAAAAAATTATATATATTTAGTCTGGGTTTTGGCACAGAACTCTTAAAATCCTTGGAATATCCTAAGTAATGAGAGCCATAAAGATGTTTTTTGTTATGTCATTGAGGTGACTTGTGGATAGCTCCTAAGGATGAGGGCTGGTTACCAATGGAGCCAACTATGTTATTAGATGGTTGGTACCTCCAGTCTCATTCCCCAACCTCTGGGAGGGGAAAGGGGCTGGAGGCTGATTCGATCACCAAAGGGCAATGAGTTCCTCAGTCATGCTATGTAATGAAGCCTTCATTAAAAAAAACCAAAGGGACTGGTTTCAGAGACCTTCTGGCTTCTGGGTTGGTGAACTCAGGGAGGTGCTGGGAGAGTGGTGCACCTGGAGAGTACATGAAAGTTCTTCCCCCTTTTCCCATACCTTGCTCTACACATTTCTTCCATCTGTTCCCCAGTTAAGCCTTTTTATAATAAACAAGTAACCGAGTAAGTAAAATGTTTCTTTGAGTTCTCTATAAAATTAATCAAACCCAAGGAGGAGGTTGTGGGAACCTCTGATTTATAGCCAGCTGGTCAGAAGCACAGGGAACTTGGTTGCTAAAGTATGGGGCAGTGGTGGTGGTGGTCCTGGAGGACTGAGAGCCTGCTGCTATCTCCAGGTAAATAGTGTCAGAATTCAATTCAGTGGGAGGGCACCTAGCTGGTGACCAGAGGATTGTTCATTGCTGATATCAGGAAAGTTCTAATCTTCCCCAGGTTAGACTTAGTACAGGAACCCAAAAAGAAAATAAGCAACCACACCCGTTTTTATATATGACATTTTCTAATGATGGACCCTAACATTCACTGTCCAATTCATTGTGAATGCACAGGTGATTTAAAATGTTAGGTGCACTAAATAGATGCAAGGATGATACTACCGAAATAATAACAATCTTATATTATAAAAGTAGTATAAAAATAACGTTACAAATACTACAAATCACAAATAGTATAAAAATATAGTGTCTCCTAGAATAGGGAAATTTCACCAACTTTTCGCTCTCTAAGAAGCAAACGAAGATGTACAAAAGTTCTCTTCTGGAGCCAGGAGACACTGATAGATTTTTCTTCGCAGATGTGTTTTAGTTTTGTTAGTTACGTGCACCCTGAGAACACCTGATAGATTTAGAGGGCAGGAGGTAAATTATCACCAATGTGCCTTGGTGTCATCTCAAAGGCCCGTTTTCTTCTCCCACTCCTTGTCTACTTATTAGACTCCAATTTAGACTTGTGCTCCTTCATCAGGTATACTCATCCAGTGTAGGAAATTAACATCCTATTTGTGTCGCAATACTTTAGTCCAAGCCAGCCACTCGAGATTTGATACAAATTAAAAGAACTAAACAGGATTTAGTCATTATAACACAGTTATTAAAAAATGAAAATGCAGAGCTTTGTGTATTGATCCAATATAACCTTAAATTCAATAAAGAAGCAATTTAATACAATGAAGGATTGTGTTTTCTACTTTCTTCATTTAATGAAGCTTTTTGTCCCACCAGTATAAGAATTGTTCATGACCAGTCAATGATGACAATATTGTCTTCACTTTCTAGCAAAGAAGTGTTGATACTTCTCATTTGGCCTCTTGCTCTAAACACTTGGCCAACAGACCCTTCAGTGTTCCCTGAACACAACCCGTACCTTCAGACTTTTGTGATTTTAGTAGTTATCACTATAGCAGAATACTTGTCAATATTCTCTATGTGCAGATATTGGAAACATAAAAATAAACACATCAAAATCCTTACCTTAGGATGGTAAATAGATATATGGAGAAGTAGGTATATTAAGAAACACTATACAATATGAACAACTGCTCTAAGAGTTATGTAGAAAGTGTGATGACAGCTCAAAATAGCAGATGTCCTTCTATATTCTCTACTTGAAATATGTATTTGGCATTTCTCTCCTAAAATATGTCTAACCCTCCAAGAATGGCACAAATATCTCCATCTTAATGTTCCTTCAAGAAGAAACAGATCTACACCCTGGCCAGTGAGGCTCAGTTGGTTGAGTATTGTCCCTTGCACCAAAAGGCTGCTGGTTCAATTCTGGGTCAGGGCACATGCCTGGGTTATGGGCTCAATGCACAGTACAGGGTGTGCAGGAGGCAGCCAATCAATGTTTCTCATAGATGCTTCTCTCCCCTTCTCTCTTCCACTCCATAGGTATGTGGCCTTAGCAACTCCATAGACAAACTATGTAATTAAGAAGTGAGTCTCTCAAACTCTCTCTTTTTCAACTCATTAGTAAATGGAATTAATAATGTCTAGCTCTATACATTTCAAAGCTAGTTGAAAAAATAAATTGAAGGAAAATGGGATTATGGTGAAGATTAAGTAAGATTGTTTATGAGAATAATCAATACAATTTGTTGAACATCCATCATATCCCAAACATTTTAAAGAAATTGTCTCTGATCTTTCCAACAATCCTCTGCAAACTCCACTTTGCAGATGGATAACCAAGTTTAGTAGATTTCTCATGTTATACAGCTAATATTTACTTTTTTATTGATTTCATAGAGGAAGGGAGTGAGATACAGAAACATCAATGAAGAGAGAGACTCATTGATTGGCTGCCTCCTTCATGCCACACACTGGGGATCGAGCCCACAACCTACGCATGTGATCTAACGGGAAATCAAACCGTGACCTCCTGGTTCATAGGTCTATGTTCAACCACTGAGCCAAGCCAGCCAGGCATATACAGCTATTATTAACTGCTATCTTTGTTTCTCTGATGCTTCCCATGTTGTCGCCAATAAAACTATGAGGAAATTACCAAAGTACAAGTATCTGATTTTCTGCCAATTTCTTTATTAAAGAATTGAAGGCAAAGACAATTACTCATCAGAGGTAAACATAGAAAGAAAATCATGCAGACTGCAATCCTAGTCCTTTCATTTCTCTTTTCCACTTAATGATCTGTAACAATGCAAAATATTGAAAGGATTTTCTGATCCTTAAATAAGAAACTAAGAGAAAAAGAATCCCCAACCCATTTATTATCCTGATTTAGGAACATGTAATTTCAATTAAGTTTCCCCAAACAACCACAAAGGTAGTTGTAATTTTGTTGAATTGTTAGCTGATTTCTCTGTATCATTCACTTCTTACTGGAGGAAGCTGTATCAATAGTAAAACCACATGGCACACTGGCATTGGGGCTGCGGTTCATTAGAACCTGAGAGGCAGGGGGAACTCAAGCACATTTAAAAATCCTCCAATTGAATTTTTATTACTTATATTGGCGATCCTTTAAACACAAAGTCATAAATCAGTAGGCAGTACTAGGAGGCCACCTGCTGGAAGAACTGGCTGGATTTTGCTGCCCTGTTTCCATGAAATATAAATTCACTTAGTGTTGACTCGATTATGAATTTGCCAAATTTGTGTATCTTTCACAAAAAACTTTCAAACTACACTTGATAATGACAAAGACAGAATTATTACAAAGAAGGCAGAAGTCTGGAATAGAAGAGAAAATGTTCAAAGGACACTAATGGGATTGAAATGTGAAAATACAAGAATGTACAGACTTTGCAATGACATCAGTCAGATTGTCCAAATTGGGCTATCTACCCTTTCAAGATTGCTTTTCTTTAATCTGTCAGGGATGTTCAGTCTCATAATTATTTTACCCAGATACTATACTTAACCACAACTTATTTAAATTGTATTATTTTCATTAATATTAAACTATACTTATTAAGAACCTGCTAGCATTAAAAGAAAAACAAGAGATCTAATTTGGGATCAAGTAATGGAGATTTTTCCCCTCTTTTCTAAGCTATCTAAAAATTAATCTCTGTTAAAACTTACTACCTACAATTCTGAGTGCTGATAAATCAAAGATTTTAGGTAAAATATGATTAGTATAGCATTTTTCCAGATTGTTTTGTTCAAAAGTCTGTGCTAAATATAGCTACCCATTTTCTTATTTTTGCTGTGCTGCATGTATAGTGAGCATGAAAGACACATTCTTTGATGATGCTGTTAGGATGCCTAAGGGTCATCACTCAATGTGCTCTCTGTGTATACCACAAACACTAAATAAAAATAAGATTGATCTGAATGTGAACTATTTCCAAGACATAGCTTGCTTAATTATCACTTTATTCATTCTCTAAAGAATAGCATGTCTAAAAATCCCATTTAATTAAGGATTCCAATTACTCAAGCTATGACTTTATTTTTTTTTAATAGCTTTTGATTTTTTAGAGAGAGAGGAAGGGAGAGGGGTAGAGAGATAGAAACATTGATGAGAGAGAAACATCAATTGCCTGCCTCCTGCACGCCCCCTACTGCGGATGGAGCCTGCAAATTCGGGCATGTGCCCTGACAGAGAATCAAACAGTGACCTCTTGGTTCATGGGTCCACACTCAATCACTGAGTCACACTGGCCAGGCTATAATTTTATTTTTACAACCATTTTCATGATCATAGGAAACTTAGGTAATATGGATGTACAAGGATAATTCTGTAACTCCTCTGTTGGGCTGGCAATACTTGATAAATCCTGTATCTAATGTAGTTGCTTTATTCTGAAGAACTTCCTTTGATTTGCATTGGTTAATCCTTGCCTAAAGCCCTTCAGAATGTATCATGTCATCTGCCTTAACCTATTTAATGCCTAACAACAGCCTTGAAAGATATGATTCTTATTATCTTCGCTCTACAGGTAAGTGAAGTTCAGAGGAATTATGAAAATTGTCCCCTGTCACATAATAGTAAATGCCTAAGGGAAGATTTAAGTTCCTGACAAGACCACACTGGATCCCACTGGAATACCCAAGTTCTTTAATAGAGCAAAACACTTTTCTGTATCTTCACATTGAATCCTTGCCCTTGTGCTTCAGATATTATAAGTATGTTTTATTTCTCCTCAAAATCTGTAAGCTTCCCCAAGCCATAAACTCCTTTTTTACTTTTTAAATATTCTCAGAAGTTGGAATAAACCCTGATATATGTAGTAGTTGATAAGTTAGTGCTAGTTGAATAATATTTGTTGAGGGAGACTTCATTTTCCTTAAATGGCTTAAGTGTAATCTTACATTTAGTTTCATTTACATATCAGGGAGTGTACTGGTTCAGGGAGTGTAGTAAGGGAAAAATAAATAATGATTGCTAAGGACCTGTATTACGTGTCAGTTCCTATGAAAGTACCTTCAGTTCAAGCCAACAGGAGATATAATATTATACCTACATTAGAGACAAAGACACAGAAAAACAAAGTGGTTAAGTAACTTGCTCAAAGTCATCCAAAGGACACTAAATGCATTCTCAACCTTTTTCTCATCTCCTTTGATGATTCTATTCATTTTCATAGCCTCACCTATCAATCATCTCTATGGAAATGACTACATTTGGATTTATGTCTATCATCCCTCAGTATCTCACAACCCTAAGATGTGTTTGTAACTGTCTTGGATATTCTTAAAAAATAGTCATGGAATGACTGTTTGAATACATTTCTACTAAGTGCCAGGCATTGTATTCAGAGAGTTCTCAACATCTAAAGTGAATCAATCAGCCTATGTCTACCTGTAGAGACCCTCAAACTAACAGAGTTAAAGCAATATATATTGTTACAAAATCCATGAACAACAGGGGTTTCGTGGCAGGGTAATTGGGGAAGGAGTCCCTGAAGAGTTAAAAATTAAGTTGAGGTCTGAAACATGCAAAAGAATCAACCATGCAAAGAGTGAAAATGAAAGTGACCCAAAGAGAGAGGAGAACAGGTTTGAAGGCCCTCAGGCAAAGAAGACTACTGCAAATTTTAAGAACTAAAAGTATGCCTGAATACAATTGGGAGTTCATAAAGGGTTTCCAATAGGGCATTATAATACTCCATTTTATGATGTAAAATAATCATTCTGACCACTAAGTGAGGAAGAGTTCAGAACTGAGCAAGAGTGGAAGTAGTAATAATCATTAGGAGATTTTTTCAGAAGTCCAAGCATGAGATAACTGTGCTTGGGAGCAACGGGCTGGAGTGTAGATGAAGAAAAATGGGAGAGATTAAAAACATATTTTAAATCAGAGAAAATAAATTGATGGGTAGAAGAAAAGAGAAATATTAGGCTTCTCATTTGAATAACTGATAAGAAGATCTTCAGGTGTTTTGTTTTTCTGGGAACAATTTGGTATGAATAGATCTAAGCAATATTGGATATATTGGTAAAGTGGAAAAATTAGATATAGGGAAGAATTAAGAGGAAGGTTTGGGACATGATTGATTTAAGAGACCTGAAAGAATTTAAACCAGACCATACGCTACTCCCCACAAGATGTCCTGACTTACTTATCTAAGACTTTAAAATTCCCATGATTTCTTCATTAATTCTATCTAAACTTCTAATTCTATCTTAAATGCTCATGAAAGAAAAGAATGGTGTGAGGTATCTACCTAATCTCTATTTACCATAAAAGTCCATAAATTGTGTTTGTTCTTCTATCTTGGTGCTTGTCTTATTCCACCATTGATCTTGAAGATCTTTGAAGGAAAGCCTATATCTTACTCTTCTTGATATCCCCAATAGCAGTAGGGGCCTTATAATCATTTGTCAAAGGTATTTAAGTGTATGTTTAATAGAAGAATATCTTAACTCTTTGTTCCTCTTAATAAGGATTGTATATTTTATTAGTAAAAAGAAGTAGAATTGACCCTTGAACAACATGGGAGGTAGGGGCACCAACTCCCATGCAGTCAAAAATTCATGTATAACTTTCAACTCCCCTAAAACTTAACTACTAACTGCCTACCATTGACCAGAAACCTTACCAATAACATAAACAGTTGACTAACGCATATTTTTTATGTTAAATGTACTATAAATCCTATTCTTAAAGTAAAGTAAGCTAGAGAAAAGAAAATATTAAGAAAATCATAAGGAAGAGAAAATACATTTAGAGTACTTATTGAAAAAAATCCACTGTAAGTGGACCTGCACAGTTCAAACCTGTGTTGTTCAAGAGTAAACAGAACAGAGACGTTTCATTGAAGTCAAGTATATTTGGTTTCCTTGGTACATTTATTTGGATTCATTCTAAAAGTCCTCCAATGCCATGGCATTCTCTCAATCCCACAACAAAGTCAATCTCTCTTAGAAAATTTCCACCCACCAATACAGGGATCAGCAATCTATAGCCCATGCCTTGGGCCAAACTGAGCACACAGGGAGCCAAATCTGTTCACACCCATCTAGTTATAGCTCTTTTGCTGCAGCTCAATCATTGCAACATAGATTGTATGACCTAAAAAGCCAAAAATATTTAGTATCTGGACATTTACAGGAAATTGATGCTGATACTTGCATTAGTGGAATACTTTGAATGAAGACATCTTCTTCAGGTTCTTTCTAGGAACAGTTTGGTAAGAATATTCCTACGTGATATCAGGTATACTGAAGCCTTACTATTTAGCCTGCTTTCATAGAAAAAGTGACAGGCGATGACTAGGATCAGAGCTGTACAACATGATGAGGGAATGGAATCCAGAACAAAAATGTGCAGTGGAGGCGTTAAGAATCAATAACAGGATTCAAAACAACAAAATTGCTTGGATCAATACAAACTAGTGAAGTTAGTTAATTTGTCTTTGAACTACTTTCTACTCAACTGTTGTCACTCCCAAGGCCATCTCTCTAGTCCAGTTCTCCCTCTCCACAAAAAAAGGACTGTTTCCTATTTTTACAGGCTAAGCCCAAATTCTGCCTGCCTCATGAATCCCTTTTTAAATGTACTCACTCAATGAAAGTAGGCATGATGGCTCCTACTTGAATTCCTAGAGCATTTTGATTGTAGAACTTACCATGTAATTCTTATTTATCCCTCCCCCCCCCCCACAAGATTATAAATCCTTTGGAGGCAGATATTTTCCTTAGCACTGAACTAGTTTAACTGAAATTAATTCATGTTAAGACATAAATATACCAAAATTGCCTGACACAAATTTAGAATATATATATATTTCTTGAGAGATTGAATATGCAAATAGACAATGGCCAGACCATATATATAATAAAACTTTGACTCACAACTTCTGTGGCAACCAGTCCCAGAATCCAAAGCACTATCTTATAGTAATTAGCCCCAAATAGTGAGGACTTGGCAAATGACTGCCACTCCCTAATTTTTGCACATGCTTCCAATTTAGGACCAACCAAGAAAGCTATATGTACTCTACAAATTAATCACATAAAATATCCTGCTTGTAGTTACCCTGAATCCAGCTTTCCTGTATAAGAAATAAAAGCATACCTAAAGCCTTCTCTATTTTTTTTCCATTTATAAAGCTTTGCCATTCCCTTACTTATCTTTGAGTCTCACCCAAACACAAGTGGTGGTAGTTGACTGGCTTGCTATAACAAACTTAAAATCGCTTCTATGGGTTCTCATTTAGGTTGTCTTCATGTATTTCCATAACTCCATATTTTTTCTTCAAACTTAGGTAAAACCCTGAAGGCCAAGCTTCAATCAGATTAATTGAGAGGTGGAGGCCACCAGTCTTTTATCTGCCTGTTTGATCCCACTCGTACTCCAAATGGAAATATGAGGCTTAGGATTCACAGGCATTGGTTTCAAACTAGCATGCCTTTAAGACCAACTGAGGACTTTCACAGAGAATGAGACTTCAAAATTTGTAGGTTGTCTTGCCACAGCAAAGTACAATCCAAGAATCGTGGTTTAATCTGGCCAGGGCTCTCCATAAGTCAGCATATTTATTTCTTTGTCAATCACCATAGGCTTAAACTTTACTTCTGCCCAAGGACACTCACACACATGCCCAGCCTTGCTCAGATTTGTCACATCTTGCACTTTGATTCTATGTCTGACTGTGGCCTAACTCTAGCTTTGACTCAATCATGGCCATGACTTCAGTGGTTCTCTAAAGTCCTCGGTCTCAAACCTGGACTCAAACTCTGATATTGGATATTTCTTCCCAGACTCAGCATGACTGGTCTTTGTGATTCTGAGGTCAAAAGTTCTGAGGACTGAGACAGGGCACAGATCAGCAGGTGCCGAGTTGTTGAAAAACCAGAGAAAGAATATATACTTTGAACCACAGAGTTGAATTTGAAGAGAAAAACCAACAGAATTGAAATGCTTAAGATAACACAAAAGCAGCTGCTTTGTACCATAAAAGTAGAAGATGCTGGGCCACTGGGGCCTTTGGTTGTCTGTTTCATACAATTAACATTCTCAGGCAACAATCCAATGGCTCATGAGGGAAAAGGCATTGTCCTTGACTAAAATAAGATGGAGCTGTCAAAGGTATATGTAACATATTAACCAAATTATGAAACATAAGTTGGGTTGTATTTGAGACAACACAGGAACAAAATCCAAACTTTTGTTTAGCTACAACATATCTCATGGAGAGTCCTTGACTACTGTTGTGTTTGAGGTATGTGTACCCCAACTCCACCAATCATTGTAATCATGTTTTACTTACGTACGGATAGGTAAAGCATGGCTAACCTGCTGTATTCAATAGCAGAACCAGTCTGCAAGAAGGCAAAGTATCAGCCAGAGTTAGAGGTGGGGTGTTTAGTCAATGGCCAACAGGCCTTAGCAGCCAGATCCTAACTGTTACCTAGATAGAGTTATCTTAAAATAAATAACAGGTCAAGAATGCCAGCATTTTCATTTTCCCACATTTTATTTACTTAAATTTATGCTATATCAAACAATGAGGTGTGCGGAGATGAGTGCTTCAGGAGTGCCCAGGGAGGGGGAAGATTAAGCTCTTTAACCTTGGACAATGGACAATCCTCAATATCAAAACACAGATATATATTCAAAGGGATACTTTGAAAGTGGAATTTGCTCTGTTGATATGTAGCTTCTAAACCTAGCCAGAGGCAATTATAATAAATAAGTAACACATTCTATCACCTTTAGGAGCCATATGTCTGAGAGTATATAGTGCAAACTACAGATAGTAAATAATATAAGCTCAGTGCCCCAAGCAGTGGAGGGATTGAATGTCTTCAAAAGGAGGAGATGGTGCAATTTGTGTGTGGATATATAGGCCTGTACTCATAATAATTTATCCAAAGTAAACAAGTAGTTTGAGAAGGCTTGAAGCCATACCCAGGAAATACAATTAAATGTTCAGTTAAATCAGATACACTTGGATTAGGCTCAGAATGCATATTGGACTTCTTTGGCAGGTAGGATGTGACCAGTCAGTATAGGAGACCTTCATTACACACATTTTTCCCACTGCCACTCTTGACAAAATGCCTAAAATTTTACATTCCAGATTAAGTAATCTGTACCTCAAGGAGTCTTCTACCAAATATGCACACACTTGACATTTCCTGACTTGCAATACCATTTGGAGGCATGATCCTAAAATAATACGTAAAATTTTAAGAAAACAAAGGAATATTGTATGATAAAGTGTTAATTAGCTTAAAAAAATAAGAATGAAAATGAAGAACCATAAAAATGTCCATTGATATGAGAATTTGTTTTAAAATCATGTATGTGCACATGTTGAATTCTTAGTAAGTGATTCAAGAATTTTTTGAAAAACATGTAATCATAAAGTAAAATTCCCTCTAAAGAATCTTCAATGAAAAAGCAATACTCTAAACTAATATGCAGGGTTATTACAGTAGGTAAAGTATATATTTATATCCTAATATTTCAAGTAAAAGGACAGGAAAAAAAGGACATAAAAATGATTATCTCAATGTGGAGAGATGACAGATAATTTTATTTTCTTCATTATTTTATGTCTTTTCCTATTTTTATAATGAGCATATATTGCCTTCATTATTTTAAAAGAATAATAATTATAATTAAATAAATATGAGAATATATATCCAGACACCCCATGGAGAGATAATACTGCTAGCTATTATTAGTTGAAACATTAGCCAAGCTTATGACAATTAGTGAAGCATAGGGATGGGGAGAATGGTATAGAGAAAGTGAAGTGGATTTACAGAAGATTTTATTCAATTGAAGAAATAATAATCCCTCCCAAGTTTATAATACATTGCCTTTTGCAAAGTGCTTTCACATACTTCATTTCATGAGGATTCAACTCTGTAGTGCACACATACACCCATAAGCAGACACAAAAGCCTGTCATCTGTTATTTCAAATGCTTAGGAAAGAAAGAGCTACTCCACAGCTCCAAAAGTGGGTTTTTATAATCAGGAAATAAGCCTAGTTTTTAATGAGGGGGAAAAATTGGAAATAAGTCTCAGCTAAAAAACCAAAAACAAAACAAAAAAACCCGTCACACATGATGGCATATTATTCCCCATTCTGCACGCTTTGGTGGCTACAAGTCCTCTTGGGTCCCTATTAGAGACCAAGGCTGCCCGGTCAGGATGCAGACCAGTATCTCCATGGCCACAGCTAACCCCTTACTGGCCTTGCTTTCCAAAGCCATGCCAAGAACTGTTATCACCCTTATCTTGCTGTCCTTTGACCGAAAGGGCAATGATAGTACAAACCTGGTCTGTGTTACATGTGCACATTCTAATTCTACAGACATGTACTGTACAAAGAAACAAGTCGGAGAAGTTGGGAGGATTAGGTGGAGCACCAGCTCCTGGCTGCATGCTGAGGGCCAGGTTCTGGGCCAGGGACAGCTGTGCATCAGTTACCATGGAGAGAGCAAGCCCTTTGGGGGAAACCTCATAATCGAAGAAGCTCTCAGCTGAGATTTGTTCACTTGATGTGTATGTTAATGCTGCAGGGCGATTTCTCTCAGTTTAAAATAATGCATCTCCTTCTGTTTAAGTAACAGACGATTGGAATAATTCTTTTTGCTTTTAGGAAAAAAAACACACAAAGGAAAGGGATCAAATACTGTTTGAAAGCAGAGGGGCTAGACCACCTAGTGAGGCAGCAACTATGATGATGAAAGGGTAGCCCGGCACCTGACCAGCAATCCTTCTGAGAAACACCTAGGAACAAACAAAAGGTAGGCGAGGCAGCCTACCTTGTTGTAAATATTAACCAACCAAGGTCGAGAGTGATTAAAATAAGTAGCCCTAAAAATTCTGAGGTCGTTTAAGTCATCTCCTCTCAGTAAAACTGTCATATTTCATTTACCAAAGGCCTACTGTGTATATGACCCTCTGTGTGTGAGAAGGGAAGGTACACGGACAGAGTCCTTTAAGTATTCCATAATGGCTTCATGCAGAAACAAATACAGACACAAAACATAGCAGGTGTCATTATTAGGGGAAGACAAAATAAAGAATGCGAACATGCTCCATAAATCATAAAACACGATGCAAATCTGAACCGCTATGATTCTCAGTGGCTACCGTAGATATACAGTACGCCGTAAGAAAATGGCCTGCCGTACAAATGAAATGTCAGCACTCTTGTATCGCACTTCCTTCACAGCTAAGATGTGTGGACTACCCCTCTTCCTCAGCACGCCCCTCCCTCCACCCTTCCATGGAACTGGCCTGGTGAGATCTCATGAGACCTAGAGTCTCAGTCATTCAAAGCTACAAATCTCTGAGCACACGTGTAAACCCGCGGGTGGAAATAACAGGACCTGGCATACTGGAGCCACGATAAAGTCATGGTCTCCAAATCCAAAGTCCCGTGGTGCTCCCTGGCAAGAGCTTTGACTTCCTACTCAACACTCACTACTCTTCCTGGCAGCAACTAACCCTGTGCACAGTGGTGCCCCCTTATCTGTGATTTCGTTTTCCACAATTTCACTTACCTGTGGTCAACCACTGTCAGAAACTATTAAGTGGAAAATTCCAGGAAAAAAAACAAAACATCAAAACAATTCATACACTTCAAATTGCACACCACTCTGAGTTGCATGATGAAATCTCATGACGTCCCACTCTGTCCCACCAGGGATGTGAGTCATCCCATCATCCACCATCTCCACGCTGGATACCCTCCCTGCCCATTAGTGACTCAGTAACCATCTCGATGGTCAGACTGACTGTGGAGGCATCGCAGTGCTTATGCTGAAGTAACCCTATTTTACTTAAAACGGCCCCAAAGCGCAAGAGTAGTGATGCTTCCAATTCAGATGTGCTAAAGAGAAGCCATAAAGTGCTTCCTTTAAGTGAAAGTAAGGATAGTAAAATATTGAGAGAGAGAGAGAGACCACACTCACAGTAGTTTTATTACAGTATATTTTTATAATTGTTTCTATTTTACTATTAATTATTGTTGTTAATCTCTTACTGTGCCTCATTTATACTAGTAAATTAAACTTGACTGTAGGTGTGTATGTGTAGGAAACTGTATTACCCACAGTTTCAGGCACCCACTGGCGGTCTTGCAATGTGTCCTTTGCAAAATAACAGTGAATACTTGCAATGTATCCCCTGCAGATAAGAGCAGACAACTAGACTCTGTTCAAATCTCCTATCTCACCACCTCTTCACTCTCAGCTGATCATCTGTTTTATACATTTACTTCCAAATTAAAAAAAAAAAAGTCATCAGACTCCTTAAGGCCCGGTCTTCACCTGGACCAATCAGATACTACCTTAAAAGCTGTCCCTTCTCTTACCTAAAACTCATTACTTCCCCTCTCTAATGAATCACTCTTCCCCTACCCCAGGTTCTCATACTATTTTTTAAATAACAGCTTTATTGAAACATAATTTAAATACCATAGAACCAATCTACTTAAAGTGTACCATTTGATGTTTTTAGTATATTCACACAGGTGTACAACCATCACCACAATCAATGTTACCCCTCCCCAAAATAACCGTAATCGTAAGCACTTACTACCATCACCAACCCACACCCAACTCCCAGCCCTAGGCAATCACTAATCTACTGTCTGTCTCTATAAATGTGCCTGTTTTGGACATTTTATAAAAATGGAATTATACAATATATGAAGGCCTCACTTAATTTTCCTTTCCCCCCTGTTTTCTTTTTTTTCCCCCTGCTAGACACCACTGTTAAATTTTTTGTTTTGTTTTTTTTGTTTTTGCTATTTCACACATTTAGCAGTTTGAGGAATTTGACAGGCAGTCCCTATATCGTAAGTTATTTCATGTTAATTCATATGCATTCTTAGGTTTCCATGATGTGATAAAAGATACTATGATCACCATATAAACACAAAGGGTATCAATGGGATTGAAAAAGAAGAACTAGAAAAAATGGGAGAACAGATTTATGAGAGGAATTCTGTCATTTCCTAGATGAGGCCAAAACAAAGGCTGAGATACCCATATCAGTTTATCTTGGCCATGTAACCCATGGTTTTTAAGGGGTAGGACTGGCTTTACAATGAAGGATTTGGGTAGAATGCATGACCATGGCCCACGTTACTTTATGCGATGACAGTTTTATTGGCTTTGGGCATCCACTCAGATATACTAGAAAATAACACTAATGGACAGTCCAGCATGCTAATTATAGTATCCCCAGTTTAAGCCGTATTTTTAAATGCTTTATTGCAATAAAAAGCTGTAAATATTAGCTCTTCTGCAGCATATACATTCTAAAGTCGACCAAAGGTATATAAGCCTAACCAATGGACACAGACACCAGGGGGGTGAGGGCATGAGTGGGGGGATTGGGGGGGGGCAATGGGGCGAAAAGAAAACATATGTAATACCTTAATCAATAAAGAAAATAAAATAAAAAATAAAATAAAAAATAAAGTCGCAGAATGACTAGGACTAAAACGCCTCACTGTCACTTCCTGATTTTGGTTGGAAAAATATTACAGGAATCACAGACTGAATGCCTCATGCTTACACCATTCCTCTGCTTTCCAAGTGTCTCCCACAACAGGTGTTACTTCATCTCCTCTCCTCGTGTGGCCCCCCACTCGGTTGCTTGTCTGCTGTGCTAGTGCCACTAACAGTTTCCTGGACCTGTGTCTTTCTCATGTGATCAGAGTAGTAGCAGCTCTGTCTCTGTGCTGTAAGTGAGAACAAGGGGACTTTGAGAGTTGTTCTCTGGATCTAAGTAGGGGCTGTTTCTCCTTTAGCAGAATAGAAATAAAATAACAGGTGAGATGCAATTATCATCCTCTTGAAAGTCCTCATATTTTATAGCTCAACAACCGCTTCACAGCCACTAATCCACTCTCGCCTGGACTAAATTCTACTTTTGGCTACAGAGGCACCATCAAGTATCCACTCATATTTAAAACAGTTAATAACTAGTAAGGCATAGCACTGACTCAACAATATGGTATAGCCATACCCAGTTACCTGTTGACCATCAGCACTTTATGTAAGGTGATAAGGTCTCTAGTCTGATGTCTTTTCCAAGTGATGAGGCAATAATTCCTTTGAGAAGTATTCCTGATTTCTTAGGAAAATCACACCAATGATCCCAGAATTTACTCTTGCAATGCCATTGAATCATAGTGAAATTAATCCAGACTCTAAGATATAAACACCTCCCAGCACCCACCAATTGAAGGCACTCCAATCACAGATGAGGTGACCTCGATTTCTGAAAGATGTGACTTCAAGAACTTCCTTCTCTTTACTCCAAGATACACACAGGAGTCATGTCCAGCTCACCAAGGTTACAAATGCATAATGCCTGGGACCAGCCTGATGCATGAAAGGAACCAATTCCATGCTCCAGTGGGTAGGCTGACCCCTTGAGGCAGACACCATAGACTAACTACTATGAGAAAAGCTGAGAAGAAGGAGGGCCCTTCCATTTTTGTTTACAAAGGCAGGTAGGTGGAAGGGCGAGTTACTTACCTGCCTGTGTTGACTTGTGTGCTGTTGGGTTTCCCTTCTTTGCTTGAGTGTCTTGATTTCAGAGTTGATCACGCAGAAACTTATCTAAGGCTGATCATTGCTTCCGGTCACTTTTACATTTGGAAAATAACCATTCATAAATCACGTCAACCATCCATGGCTTCTAAAAGAGAGCAGAGATGATATGTATTAATTTTCGATATCCACTCTATGTAGACAACATACAGGCACTCACCTCTTTGGGTTAATGCCATTATTGAGAGGTATGATGATTTCATGGTTAAGAATATGGAACTAAGATAAGAGCCAGAGATAATGGGAATCGAGTCTTGCCTGTGCCCATTACTCAATTGCGATCTCTTAGATAACTGACCCTTGGCAAACCTCGGTTTTCTAGGATTGCTAAGAGCACCTACTACATGGACTGTTGTGAGGGTCAACAAGATGTGTGCAAAGTGCTTGTGACTACTGCTTGATGTAAGCACTCCGAAATGTGACTACCACTTAGGCTTAGCTATGACAAT
>NW_005871709.1:147672-216845 GCF_000147115.1 Myotis lucifugus | reverse complement strand
CTATTGCTTTTGTTCTCTCGCCCAGTCTTCAGAGCTCCCTGACTTTCTTCTTTCAGAACCAGTTGCCAAGATGTTCTGGAAACAAAATGTTTCTTAGCAACATTTTGTTTCTATAGAGAAAAACATAACCTCACTGCCACCTACTAGAAAAGAGAGATTCTCAGCATTTAAATGGTAGATACATATGGGAGCTCTTGGTTTCAGTTTGGATATAGTTTTATGTGCTTTTCTCTTCTTCAGAAAGGAGTGTCCTTGACTTTAACAATAGTGTTTCCCAGGAGCTACAGCTAATTGTATATAATCTCTCCCTGGGTCCCCGCAATTGTGTTCATGAGCACATGTGTGTGCACAAAGCTCACGAGGGTGCACAGGTGCATATGTTTGAAAGGAGACACATGCCTGGGGCAGTGTCTTTGTCTCTGCCGGTTTGCAGGGGATGGTCCCCGTTCTACGTCTGTGCCTTGCACCCTGTCAGAGCAGTCCCTTTTGCAACGTTGACTATTTAGAGGATTTACTCTTTCCCGAAGCAAACTTCACTGAACTGAGAAAGGTGTTTAGAAAAATCTGACAAAAAGATCAATAAGTCTTGAGAATAACTGGCCTTCTCCATATCTCCATTATAGAATAGAAGGGTTAGCTGTCGATGATCAGGTCCCTCAGAGAGGACTGTTTCCTGACCCAAATGAATTCACTTGCAAGTGGGGACTCGCACTGGGGGGAGGGGGAGCCTCAAAGAGACAGCGGACCCTGTGACCACAGCAGCATATGAGGGGTCAACAAGAGTTCCCCTTGGGCTGCTTCTGTATTAGTTAGGGTTCTGCAGAGAAAAGAAACAATCACATTTTGGAATTATTTAATCATAAAATATATACAATGAGTGAAAGAGAGAGAGACTTTATTTTATATTGGGAACTGGTAAAATCCAAAATATACAGGGCAGACCAAGAAGTTGGAGACCCAGGGAAGAGTTGATGTTGCAGACTTAAATCCGGAGGTGATGTGGAAGCAAAGTTCCTTCTTCTCTGGGGGAACCTCAATCCTTTACCTTATGGCCTTCAACTGATTAGACGAGGCCCACCCACATTATGGAGGGTAATCTGCTTTACTCTCCATAATCTCCGAACTGATTTAAATGTTAATAGCACCTAAGAAATACCTCACGTCAAAATCTAGACTGCTGGTGTCTGACCATGGACTAAGCACCACAGCTTTGAAAGTTAACACGTAAAATTCAACATCCCAGTTTCCCTGTCAGCACTCATTCTCTTCTCTCATTGTTACCTGAAAGGAAGCAAATCCTCAGAGGATCAAGCAACTACCTGGAATATTTTGGGTGAGTGAAAAGTCACCTGAGGCATCAATAGCCCTGGCTATGCTATGAAACAGGATATAAAATCATGACTGGACTTCTTTTTCCTGTAATTCCTTTTTTCATTTTGAGGTAATAATAGATTTGCATGTACTTGTAAAAAATAACATAGAAAAGTCTGTGTACCCTTTGTACTCAGTTTTTCCCCCAATGGTAACACCTTGCAAAACTATCGCATAGGATCACAAGTAGGATATTAACATGGATACATGCATGCAATACACAGAACATTTCCATCACCACAGGAATCACTCATGTTTCCTTTTTTATGGCCACACCTACTTCCCCTCATGCCCCTACCCCCTACTCTGCGGGCAAGCACTAATCTGTTCTCTAGATCTATAATTATGTCATTTTAGGGATGTTATATAAATGACATGTTATAGAGCTATTTGGGGCTGACTTTTTTCATGCAGCATAGTTCTCTGAAGATTCATGTACATTGTCATATGTCAACAGTCTGTTCCTATTTATTGTCAAGCAGCAATTCATGGCATGGCTTGTTAAACCACTCATTCACCTACTGAAGGACATCTGGCTTGTTTCCAGTTCTGGCTATTACCAAAACAAAATAAACAAAATAAAAAAATGATATAAACTTTTGTGTACAGATTTTTGTGTGTGTGTGAAAATAAGTTTTGATTTCGTTGGAATAAATGCCAGAGTGCAATTGCTGGGCCATATGGTAGTTGCACATTTAGCTTGTTAAGAAATTGTCAAATTGCTTCCCAGAGTAGCTGGACCATTTTACATTCTCTCTCGCAATGTACAAGACGTCCAACTTCCCTGACAGCATTTAGTGTTGTCATTATTCTTTATTTTAACCATGCTGATGGGGTATAGTGATATCTCCCTGTGGTATACATTTGCATGTCCCTAATGACTAATGATGTTGAACATCTTTCTATGTGTTTTCTTGACATCGGAATATGTTTTTCACTGATATGTCTCCTCAAAAACTGCTGATATCACTGACAGAATCAGAGAAACCAGTGGCTGCAAATTAATTGGATTTGGCAAGGTCTGTCCCTGTCTGTTGCTTGTCATCAGAGGGGGCTTTCTGATAGTATTAGTAGAGTCCAAACTCTTGTCAAATGCAGTTTTCTGCATTTTTATGCAAAGCCAAACCTCCATTTTTTAAAAAATATATCCCTTTGTTGACTTCAGAAAGGAAGGGAGAGGGAGAAAGAGATAGAAACATCAATGATGAGAGAGAATCATTGATCGCTGCCTCCTGCATGCCCCGCACTGGGATAGAGCCTGCAACCGGGCATAAGCCCTGACCAGGAATCAAACCGTGATCTCCTGGTTTATAGGTCAACACTCAACCACTGGCCGGGCAAGATCTCAGTGTTTTTCAAGGCTCCCAATCATGTTACCGCATGCTAGGATAGCATTCTGATGAAAAGGGGGGCGGGGGGGGTGCTTAGATGCAGAACTTTTGACACCAAGAGAATACTTGACAGTAAAAAATGAGGATCCGGACACCAGAACCCCCACTGGAATTAATTTGCACCCCACAGTGTAAACTGTCGATATGCCGTGGCCTCGTGGCAGCACAAATATGTCAGAGACTGAACAATGTGTAGATAACGCCGTTTGTTTCCAAAGGAAAGCGGTTGCGTTACAAATGGCTTATTTTCCCTAATTGCAGAATTTTACTGAGGACTCTGAAGTGTTTCCCCTGGTTCCTCTCCTGAGGGTTCATGCGAAGGAAAAATGCAATTCCGCAGACTGAGGATGACTCCTGCTTTGTTGTGCACAGACTAAAACAAGTAAACCTGCCAAGCCCATGGCGATATTACTTCCACCTTATTAGCCTCAGTGTCCCAGACTGAGAGAGCAAAGGTACACTGAGGAAATAAAATGATTGAAATTGACCAGCAAAACTCTGCAGCATCCAAGAAAGGAAAGAGGATGGAGGTCAGAATTCTATTCAAGCTCCTCCAGCAAGGGTGTCCAACCTGTCCTGGTTTCTCCAGGAATCTCCTAGCTGGAACACTGGAATCTCATAATATCCAGGGCTTCTAGTGTTAAAACTAAAGCACCTGCCCAGCCGGTGTGGCTCAGGGGTTGAACATCAATCTAAGAACTAGGAGGTCACTGTTCAATTCCCAGTCAGGACACATACCCGGGTTGCAGGCTTGATCCCCGATAGGGGCCATGTAAGAGGCAGCCTATCAGTGTTTCTCTCTCATCATTGATGTTCCTATCTCTCTCTCCCTCTCCCTACCTCTCTGAAATCAATTTAAAACAAAAACAAACCAACAAACAAAAACTAAAGTCCCATGTCCCTGGAGCAATATATCCCAGGAGCCCTGTCAGCCCCAGGAAAACCAGACCAGATGTTTGCCCTAAGTCCAGCTCTCCCTCCTATTAACTTTGGGGTTTTAAGTGAAACCTATCATGCATCTGCCTCTAGCTCCTCACCTATAGAACGCAGAGAGGAACTGCTCTATCCATTCACAGGATATAAGAAGCACGACAATGCCAATGGAATGCATTGTAAGCAGTGGCCCACTCTACAAACATATGATACCAGCATAATTCATGACTGCCCCAGGCTAGCAATATATTTGTCCTATATTTTACTCAATTGGACTCTCTGGCAAAGAAACTGCCATAAAATGATAAAAAGCTTTGCTCATTCGCTCCTCTCTTTCCAACCAGAATAGTCACTTCTGCCACACTGTCGAGAACCTATTAGCTAAGCACAAAATATCCTCTCCCCCCAAATTACTGACTGCTAACTGCTTCTCACCCCCTCATCCTCTAATTCTATTCATCTGACATCACTTTACCGATCTCTTGCAAATTGCACAGTACAAGTGAATGAGCATGGGGGTAGATTTGAATAATTGCATGTTTATGTTCAAGAATATAACAAAATATTTACAAATCGCGTTTCCTCTGCTATGTTAGAGGCAACAGGCCTGCTGCAGACTGTCTGTTGCATCCCGATGACAGCATTGAGGAAGGAAATGACAGGGCTCGGGGGAGAGGGTCTGTGTACGTTTCTGGAATGCAGATACTGGAGTGGACCATGCCAGCAGATGTGAGCACATTCACGAGGTTTCCGAGTTAATATCTCAAACCCTGGCAGGGGCCAGATCCTTTGCTTCACTCTGCTAGCAAATGTAACAGATGGTTTGCAAACATGTTGAGATCTGAAGGCTGGCGGATCGTGTCAGTCCGATGGAAATAATAGAGCGCAGTCATTTACCACATCAGAGTGCGAGAAGAGGCCATCTTCAGCATGAAACCTTAAAGAGAGCAGCTTTCTCACCGGGGCTCACTAACAAGGGAGAGCACTGCGTTCCAGACGTCTATTACCTCAGCACTAACCTCCGAGCTTTTCCTTTTCCTTGATGCCAATATGAAATATTAGAATAAGGATCTGCCACCGCCCAAACCATAAATAAAAGCATATTTGAATCTTTGATGCCATAGCGAAATCACCATCATAGAGAGACTTCGGTTGCCATGGGAATGAGGATGCTCTCGTGAAATCCAGTAGTTCCACTGCCCTCTGAATCCAGCTGAACTAGGGACACAATTCTATCTCTTCCCTTCAGTTTGGGAAGGAGGACACTGTTAACCTTCCAGTAAAGGAATTAATAGCTGGGCTCCTCTATCTGTCTGACTGCTCCCTCTCCCATTCCCGTCACCATGTTGAGTATAATGTAGGTTAGCCAGGACCAAAGAGAGTTGCAGCTATTACTGAAAATGCATGCGATGCCATATTTAGCTTGGTTCTCGCACCAGTGTGTGGGAGATCCAGGCAAGACAACTGCCCCAATTCTAGGCTCTGAAATGACAGGGTCAATGGCAGACGTATTGGGGTTCATGACTGGGAAGGTGAATACAAGCTCAAGTCGTTCTAGGGAGACCGCTGGCAAATAGCCATTCGATAGTGGATAACTTCAAAATGGAGATGCCTGGAGAATTATGGGTTGCTCTTAAAGTAAAGTGTACTCACTTTATTTCTTCATCTAACAAGTTTGATGGAGGACCACCTCCATGCCAGGCACAGTGTTGGCTCAGAAGATATACCTGAACAGACCGACCAGGTGGTGGCTGGCAGGGAGCTTACATCCAACAGAGGGACACAGACACCAAGGGCCATCCCTTTGAGATGGTCATGTTTGGCCACACTAATGAGACATTAATGCCCCGATAATAACCTCACATTTTATCTTCAGTGTTTCTCTAGGGTGAACAATCCCACTTAGAGAAGCTGAGGTGCAGAGTGGCTACAAAGAAAACAAGCAGAAAATTGTAGGTTCAAATTCCAGTTCAACGACTAGTTGTGCAATTATTTACCTTAGCTGACCCTGAGTTTCTTTTTTAAAAAAATATATTTTATTGATTTTTCACAGAGAGGAAAGGAGAGGGAGAGTTAGAAACATCGATGAGAGAGGAACATCGATCAGCTGCCTCCTGCACGCCCCCTACTGGGGATGTGCCCGCAACCAAGGTACATGCCCTTGGCCGGAATCGAACCTGGGACCTTTCAGTCCGCAGGCCGATGCTCTATCCACTGAGCCAAACCGGTTAGGACCTGAGTTTCATCAGCAATGCTACAGTGACCTGACGCCCTATCACCCCCAATATTACAGTGTGTATTTGGGTGTTTTTTAAAATAAGCTTATCAGCTCCAAGGAGTTATGTGTCTATCCCACTACCTAATTCCAGAACATTGCATACTAAAATCCACTGAATTGTACACTTTGAAAAGATGAATCTTATGGCTTATGAATTATACCTCATTAAAGCTGTTTTTTATAAAACATTAGAATCCTAATACTACCTACTACATGAGGTTGTGAGAAATAGAAATGATGCATGAAAAGGATTTAGCACATAGATAGCACACATTTCAATGAAACTGTTATTTTAAAAATATCACTTACCAGAATGGTGCATTTGTTTCAAGGATACACCTATAATTTAGATATTATAATCACATAAAGTCCATAATTTACCATAAGATTGACTCTTGGTGTACATTCTATGAGTTTGGCGAAAAATATAATGATACATATGTATTGTCATGACATTATACAGAGTACATTCACTGTCCTAAAATCTTCTTTTCTCTGCCTATTCTTCTCTCCCCTTTCCCCACCCCAGGCAACCACTGATCTTTTTACTGTCTCCATAGTTTTGCCTTTTATTAGAATGCCATATAGTTGGAATCAGACAGTATATAGCCTTTTCTGATTGACGTCTTTCACTTGGTAATATGTATTTCAACTTCCTCTATGTCTTTTCATGACTTGATAGCTCACTTTACTTCAGTGCTGAATAATATTCCATTATGGATGTACCACAGTTTATTCATCTATTCACGTACTGAAGGAGAAACATCTTGTATGCTTTAAAAATCTGTAAATTATGATTAAAGCTGCTACAAACATCCATTTACAGGTTTTTGTGTGGACATACATTTTAAACTCTTCTAGCAATATGCCAAGGAGTATGATTGAGGGATGTTTTGAAATGAGTACGCTTAGTTTTGTAACAGCCAAATTGTCTTCCAAAGTAGCTGTACCATTTTGCATTCTCGCCAGCAATGAATGAGAGTTTCTGTTGCCCCACATTTTTGTCAGCATTTGTTATTGCCAGTGCTATGGATTTTGCTCATTCTTATGGGTGTATAGCTGTATCTATTTTTTAATATACCTTATATAGAGAAAAGCACATAAAACATAATGAATCATAAAGGCAAACACTGATGTTTCTATTACTTATATTAGAAAATTGAACATGGCTAATATTCTGGACATCTCCAGCTTTCCTATGTTGATGTATTATTTTTCTATTCCCTTGTTAAACTAATATGAATACAGCCATAAACATTCATTTGCTTATAATCTGGTGCCCAGCTACATACATTTCTCTGTATCTAAGATTGTAGTTACTAGGTCCTTGATCATATCTTCAACACTATCAGAAAATACCTATATTAAGAAGCAATTATACCAATTTGTACTGCCACCAGCTATATTAAAGAGTTCTCATCATTCCATACCCTCATCAACACTTGGCAGTGGGAGGATTTTCAACTTGTGTCCTTTTGATGGGTATGTAATGAGACTTTGGCGGTGATTTTAATTTACATTCCTTTGACTGCTTAGGAAGCTAAACACTAATCCATGTACTCTTTCAAATGTTGACCATTAAGTCAGAAAAGATTGCTTCTTACCTGATGATGCTAAGAAAACTTTAAGCATCAGGCTTGTGGAAAAAGTTACTGCAGATAAAGAAAAATTCCTCATCATTCTATGTATGGTGCCAGGTGGGTACTTGGAAATATCTGGGGGATCACTTTGTAAAGTATATAATTATCTAACAAGTATGCTGTACACCTGAAAGAAATATGTAATAATATTTAAAGTAAACTGTAATTGTAAATTTAGAAAAAGAATGAGTGGAAGGTCATCTTTACCATAGGTATAATGTATACTTATTTGAGAAGGAACATATTAAAACTTTGGGTAGACACTAAGAATTGGTCTGGATTTAACGGTTTGGATTTTTTTATAGCTCTCTATGAATATGTAATATGGCCTAAAATATATTTTTTAATTTCTTATATTGATTTCAGAGAGAATAAGGGAGAGGGAGAAATAGAAATATCAATGATGAGAGATGAGAGAATCATTGATCAGCTGCCTCCCGCACACCCGCACTGATCTTGAGCCCACAACCTGAACATATGCCCTGACCTGGAATAGAACCACGATTCATGGGTCAATGCTCAACCGTTAAGCCAAACCAGCCAGGCTAACATATATAGTTAACATATTGCACTTGAAAATGTTTCATTTGATATTTGAGCATTCAAGCTAGATGCTAATTTATCCAGAAAATAGGTGAGGTGTGAATTTTGGGGCCATAATTATTTCTAAAAGTGAATTATAATTTCCTTCTTATTACCCAGTTTCCACTTAAATAATGAACTACATCCTCAAGTGCAATTGCAAATTCTGGTAAGTGTGACCTCTGCTAACAAATCAATTTAGGGCAGCTTCTCCTAAATTGTTTTCCCTGTGACATCAGGGGAATTGATCACAAGAGACTTAATAACTTTGCTTTCAGTCTACATCCTTTACAAATCTGTAATCACTTCGCATCAGACATTCCATTAAAGAGCTGATATTTGTACAGCAAATCATTGGTTTCCTCCAAAGTAGTTTGCTGAATGGCCCCACGAACTAATTAGCGTTTATTACAACCTACATATCTTCCAAGGGAAGCGCCAAGCAGGTAGGACAGCGTATTTTAACTAAGAGCAATATGTAACTACTTAGACGACAGAGAACAAATCTGAAAGCCTACATATCCTTTTAAACTGCCTATTACTTTCTGAAGCCAATAAACAATAATTCCTCAAAAGACCACGCCTGGCCATTCTGATAAAGACAGATGTGCCCTGATCAATATATTTTAATTAAACAGAGAGCATTCATCAACGTGGAGATGCACATTCCTCGGACCAGGCAGATTGCATCAGCTCAATTGTTGTAATTGTTCCAGGTTCATCCTTCTGAGGATGCATGGGCCCGTTAGCTCCATTAGGGAATATCTGTCTATATTTAAATTGCAATAAGAAAACAAATCTCCCTAGGAAAAAAGGTAAGTAAGCAGGGAGCAAGCACTTTAAGAACTCGCCTGCTGAGAAGACAAAACAGATTCATAGCCAATAGGTGAAATAAGCCATGCCTTAATTTCACCTCCTATACTCCTAAGGCCTCCTGAGTAAAAAAAAAAAAGAATAAAAGATAGAATAAGGAGATACCGTTCTCACAATTCATGGAATAGGATGCATGCCATGCACTCTTTTGTTCCAATAGTTTGCTGATCCCAGAGAAACTGGGTCCTTTCTGGTGTGGTTGAGGAAGATGAGGATGTTGGTGATCAGGTCATCCCAGGGGAAGCAAAAGCAGCCTCTTAGTTATACAGCAAAGTATCTGTTTTCTCAGCCTGCCCCCAAAGAACCGCAAATTCCTCTTTTCATAAGGAACCATTTGGTATATTTCTGACTCATACCATCCTGGTACAAATAACATGTGAACCTGTTTTGTTTTATAACCTTACCTGTTCATTTTCTTCTCTGTTGCTTATTTACTTGTTTATCTGTTTTTTATTACTTCTAGAAAGTAATTTCCGTGAGAGCAAAGGCTATGTCTCTTTAAATCACCATAGTAACCCCAGAACCTAGAACATAATGTGACATAGAGCGGGGCTCTCCATAATCCTTTGTGAAATGAATGAATTAAAGGGAAGTGCTTAAAAAGTGGCCTGCACATTCAATAAGTGTTAATGTTTTCCCCCATAAACTCCCAATAAAACTGCCCAGCGCAAAAACAAAACAAAACACAACAAAAAAACACACACACAACAAAATCTTTTTCTCAGCCTTTTCTAGTCTTCTTGGAAAATGCTATTGTAGGATTAACTCTTTCTTCTCTCCTGAATATTTTCACTAAGCAGTTTCCATCCACACAGCCAGATACAGCATGCTGTTGAGCCAAAGCACATTAAAAAAAAAAAAAAAACAACCAACCCAGGGCATTGAAGATCAAGAGGCTCTAGCCTAGCAGACTTGGAAACACAAAGAGAATATGAAATCCTAGGAGTGCAGTCCAAGCTATCTGACAATTCCTTGGGGTAAACAAGCATACTGGTTTTTGCCCAGATTACTAGACCATGATCCAGAAAGTTGATTCAAACATTTTGGGATAAATAAACCACAAGCCACACTCCTGGGAGCCAAACTAAAGAGAGACTAATATGAATTTTCCACCTTCCTATTTCAGATACATTAGACCAGATGTGGAAACAATTTTTTTTTCCATACCTGAGCCAGCTTGACACTCTAAAGAACTGCTGCTTTCTCTGATTTTAAGTTTTGGATATCCCCTTGGAAGTAGCAAACACCAGCTATTAAGAATCACTCCATCAAACAAGGAGAGGGTATTCCTTTCCTATAACTTTAGAAGCCCTGTTGTCTGTTGACAAAATACATGCTTTGATCATCTTTATTGTGATTTAATTTGCAGCACTGTGAGGGGGAAAGTAATCTGCTTAACTGTCTGTATTGGACAGCAATTCAGCTCAAGAAAATCTTCCATATTTCTTTACCTTAGTCAAGGCTTTAAGAAATATCATTAGACTGCCCAGCCAACATGGCTCAGTGGTTGAGCAGCAACCTATGAACCAGAAGGTCGGGGTTCTATTCCCGATCACGGCACATACCCAGGTTGCAGGCTTGATCCCCAGTGTGGGGTGTGCAGGAGGAAGCCAGTCAATGATTCTCTCTCATCATTGATATTTTTTTCTCTCTCTCCCTCTCCCTTTCTTTCTGAAATCAATAAAAAATATTTTTTTAAAAAATGGGAAGACAGCATTTTCAAGGGAAAACAAAGAAAAGATTACTGCCCTCATTTCCAGTAAGGAAATATTCCCAGATTAGCCTTCTGTACACAGAGGCATCCATCCTTTGCAGGCATTGAACGAATGGGCAACCGGTTTATGGCATAGGTAAAATGTTTCTTACCTAAATACAAAGCTTGCTTGAGGCATTGAGGAAAAAAAATGCAGCTCTTTATCTAGTAGATAAGAACCATGTCAAAGGAGACATCATTTCTGGTATCTATTCCACAAAGATTCTGAGCTCTCAGACTAGAAATCGGCGCTGAAAGTGTTAGATGAGTAGGAGAGATCTTGCCCAGTTTTGGGGTCTTGACGAGAAGGAGTCAGAATGTTTAAGGGTGTCTTCCTAGAGTGCAGTTATGAGCAATTTATAAAGTAGGGCAGGAAGTAGACAAAAGAGCACTTAGTAAGGCTCTTTCCTGCAAACTAGCTAGCTAATGCAACAGAATCCTATATTTTGTAAGCCAAGTGGCTTAGAGCCCTTGAAATTATTGTGTTTATTTCATTTTTGTTATCCCTTTGTGTTTAGAGAAGTCTTTTAGAAATCTCCAGTCTGTATTAGCTCTACTAAGAGGGATCAAGAAAAGAGATTTGGCTCAGGTTCCATCAGAGTAATAAAAGAAGAACATAATGGAGGGAGAGAGGAAGGAAGGAAGGAAGGAAGGAAGGAAGGAAGGAAGGAAGGAAGGAAGGAAGGAAGGAAGGAAGGAAGGAAGGAAGGAAGGAAAGAAAATTACTTTGAGGGGAAAGATACTATATAAAATGAGAGTTACTTCAATATCTTTAGTTCTCCAACCATGAGATTCTGTGATGAGGGGCAGGTTGCACTGTAATCAGAGGAAACAAAGGACACAATTGAGAATATGTCCAAGTGGCAGAGTTCACTGTCGATGCTAAAACATTTCACAAATGCAGCATTTCACTAAGCTTTCCAAAAGCAATTAGAAAGATCCCCCAACTTTTCAGCACCATGAGCAAGGTAAAGGAAATTCACAAGTCTGGAATGTACTGGCCCAGAAATTTCCATTTTGTATACCTTCTACAAATCTCCTAAAAGTTTTCATACTTTTTGATAATATTGCCCTTACTCTAAGCTAAAAGATTTGAACAAAACATACCTTTATCGTGTATCATATATTTTTAACATTTTGTGGGGAATCACAAATAAAGGCAGTATTTTAAGAGGTACCAGGAACACTCTTAGAAAGGGGGCAACATCCACTGCCTTTGGTGTGAAGTGATGATGTTCTTATCACTATGTCCTACTACATGATGAACACTTGGAGACAACAGGCCTGAGTTTATTCTAGCATCATTAACAGTAGTGTTGACAATATTTTGTAACCATATGATGCATGGAAATTTCTTAGCAAATTTTCATTAAACACCAAAGACCTATCGTATCGTGCATCATCTTCAGTGTGAAATAAATATACATACAACTTGAAACACCCATTTTAAGGATACAATTTGATGAGTTTGACAAATGGATATGTCCTGTAATCACTATAACAATTATGATATAGAATATTTCTTTTACAGCTAAGAGTTTTCCTATGCCCCTTCCTAATCACCCCATCGTCTCTCAGCCCCAGGGAATTTCTAAATTGCTATCACTTTAGAAGTAATTTGATTTTCTAGAGTTGTACATGAGTAGAAATATGCAATGTGTACCCATTTATGTCTAGGGTCTTATGATGTTTTTAAGAATCAGCTATGATATTTTTTTATCAGTTTGTTTTTTTTATAATTCTCAGAACTATCCCTTTCTATAAATAACCACAATTTGTTTACTCATTCATCTATAATGGGTATCTGGCTTATTTCAGGTTTTATCTAATGCAAATGCAGCTTCTATGAACATTCATGTATAGACTTTTATATAGAATGATTCTTCATTTTTTATGATAAATTCTTGGGAATGGAATGGCAGCACAGTACTTGTATATTTAACTTTTTACTAATCCACCAAAATATTTTGAAAAGAAGTTGTAGCATTTTAGTTTATGTATTGTGAAGCTTTGTTATTGGGTATGCCCACCTAGGATTATTATGTTTTCTTGATGAATTGGCCAACTATCATTATGAAATGTTCTTCTCTATTCCTGGTATTATATTTTGTTTCGACAGTCTTGTCTTTAAACCTGATCTATTCTTCTGCAGTCTACTATTAATTTCATCCACATTTTCCTTTCACATATTTAGTTCTTTTTTATATCTTTTAATTATCTCCTTATAAGTTTATTTCTCCTGTAAATCTTTAAACACACTAAACATAATCATAATAGTTGATTTTAAGTCCCTTTCTCCAAATTCCATCATCTTTGTCATTTTAGGTTTTGTTTCTGTTGGCTGCTCTTGTTTCCCAGGCGAGTCTATATTTTTCTGTTTCTTGGAATACCTAGAAGTTTGTTATTGGATGCTAGATTTCATTAAGTCTTGCACTACTTGCTGTCTTCCCCTTAAAAGTGCCAGTGCTTGTTTGGACAATTAAATTACTTGCATGTCAGCTAAAGCTATTCTGGGCTCATTTAAACCTTTATTAGGGAAAGTCTACACAAGCCTTTATTCTAGAAATAACTTAGCTCTATACTATGTAGTGAATAGTCTGGGTTATCATCTGAATACTCGAGGTGTTAACAGGGATTCTGTTAACAGAATCTGGTCGATCAAGGTAAACTGTCCTTGGTCTGTGAAAATTTGGGAAAATGTTCAAGTTATAATCCCCAGCTGTTCTTTGTCCAGCTTCAAGGAGGTTCATCTTATTCCTACAGAGATTGTTATTCAACAAAAATTCATGGAAATCCTATAGAAATTTCTGGAGCTCCCCACCCCACCTCCATGGCTCCTTCCTTTCTAGAATCCTGTCCAGTAACTTCCCATGGCCGTGGTCTAATCTCTGTCTCCTCAAGTGAGAGAGTCGAGGTGCCTGCTCAAATCCTAGTCCTCACACTGGTCTGGAATGTGTCTCCAGATAGAAAGCTCCAGCAACAGGCTCCCTTCTTCACTCGTTTCCCTTTCATGAATTGTTTTCTTTTTTTCCAGCTTTCTAATTGTTTTCAAGTTTGTTTCTCGTAATTCCATCATGAATGGGACAACGCATTTTGTGATTAGTTTGAACATATGAATCAAGACTATGATTGGGTGGTAGTCACTGATTTTTTTCTAGCCCATATCGTCTGGGGAGGGTCTAGAATCAGTCAGCTAAAAGGACAAATGGAATGTTTCCAGAAGACAGCAGCCTATTTGTCTATTGGTTTTCAGCAGAATTTTAATTTACATAGTTTTCTAGTTTGAGGGTGAGACTAGTAGGAAGATGGAGCAGTAATACCTTAGTTTCTGGATGCTGGGTACAATTAAAGCATCAGGGAAATTTGGCAAAAGCAGCTTTTGGTGTCAGAGAGAAATGATTTAGACCTCAGCTTAGTTGTTTATTAGCCATGAAATTTCATTCAATTTCTCTGAGCCTCAATTTAATTCTGCATAATATGGATACAACAATACTTGCATTATATAACTGTTATCAGGTTTACTTGAGAAGTTACATAAATAACTTCTAAGAGTTCTTGGAACTATTGTAAAAATGCCAGATTCCTTCGATTGGGCTGATTGAAGAAATTTATTGAGATTTATTAAAGATTTATTAAACGTGGTCTAGGCGATTTCTTTCAAAGCAGAGAAAACAGAAATTTAGGAGAGAAGAACATGTTTCTATATGGTGTTTCAGAGAATCACAGGCTGTCAGAATTAAAATAGCTCCTAGAAATAATCTCCAGAGATTTTATGCTCTTCAAAAAAACAACCTTTGAAAAACTAAATCTTATTTGGCACCTCTGTAGGTGATTCTCCATTTGACTTCTCCCAGCTGTTCTCACGTTTTCCTGTCCTGCTCTGTCCCCCAGAGGGCTGAACCCTAGGGTGTAACCCTTGGCCTCCTCGCTTTCTGCTTCTGCTCCTATTTGGACAGTGAGAGAAACCACCAAGAGTCTGGAGGACAGGGAAGAGAAGGAGAGGTCGGTGTATTTGCTGCATTTCTGCCCTTGCTCCTATCCGGCCTTGACCTTGCATTTCCGCACTGTTGGTGAGCACCACCACGGCTCCCTGTGGATGGTTCCTCAGCCCGGGCCCTCTCAGTGTCCATAGAGAAGCTATTCCTTTCTTTTGTCCCTTTAGGTCTAGAGGTGGCAGAGCTTCCTCCTTGCTGTTGCTTATCCTGGAGTGCTTACTGGGGTCCTGGAAACTTGCCCACACCTCTTTCAAAAATACTAGTACCTTCATGAAGTCTCTTCACTGTAACCCTTTTGAGTAGAATTTTAATCCCCCATCAAACCATGACAGTATTCATCTCCTTGGCCGCTGAAACACATTACCACAAACTGGGTGATTTAAGCAACAGAAACATATTCTCTTCTAGTTGTAGAGTCCAGAAGTCTGAAGTTAAGGTATTGGCAGGGCCACCCACTCTCTGAAGGTCCTAGGGGACAATCTTTCCTTGTGTCTTCATGCTCTGGTGATTCCATGAGTTCCTTGGCTTGTAGCTCCATTACTTCAATCTCTGGCCCTATCTTCACCTGGCGTCCTTCTCAGACTTCTCTTCCTATAAGGACACTGGTCATTGGATTTCCAGTCCAGCAGGGTAATCCAGGATGATCTCATCTCAAAATCCTTAACTTAGTTACCTCTGCAAAGACACTTTTTCCAAATAAGGTCACATTCATAGTTTCCAAGACATAAAGATATATTTTTGGGATACATTGTTCAACCCACTTCACTGACTCATCCAAGATACTAATACTTAAAACAAAAAACAGTTAACCTGCTCTAATTGAAAGGAAGGTAACTGGACCACACCCTTCTCCTCCCTTTTCTATATGAAGGAAATAGAAGCTGAATGATCAGAAGCTATTTACCTACTATCACAAACCCATTTGGTAGGACTTCTAGACAGGGACTTCCTTCATGAATCATCCTCATTCCTGGTATTGGGGTAGCTGAGAGACTAATCATGAAGTCAGTGTCATTTACTTATGCTACTAAGAAAATCAGACATTTGTGGCTTGATTAATTCTTGCCTTCTTAGTGTTTTCTATTTTGCAGGGGGAAATACGGTGATTAATGCTTCTTAACCTAATGATATTTTTGTAAATATATTTTTATTGATTTCAGAGAGGAAGGGAGAGGGAGAGAGAGATAGAAACATCAATGATGACAGAAAAATCATTGATTGGCTGCCTCCTGCATGTACCACACTGGGGATCCAGGCTGCAACCCAGCATGTGCCCTGATTTGGTATTGAACTGTGACCTCCTGGTTCATAGATCGACGCTCAACCACTGAGTCACACTGGCCGGGCTCTTCCCATTTTTTGAAGAAAGTGAGTTTGTATCTATTCTCTGCTTCTGCCTTTTTTATTTCCACAGAAGAGCTCCAAGAATTTTAGATCGCACCAGGTCAAGTGATAGACTTATATTTTATAAAACCAAGGAACTATAAAGAAGTGCCAAGCAGAATGTCATTTGATGCTACCTTTTGGCATTCTGTTATTACTGCTGTCAAACCATGGAGCCCTGAAAAAGCATACACAATTCTGATTACAAAGATGTAGACAGCAAGTGAGGTAGAATCTTTAAACCCCTGACAGCAAATCTCTCAATTTCCTGACAACAGCTCTACCATGATATTCTAAGTATGTCTTTGGGTCACCTGGTGTCTCATGACATTTATAGATAGAAAATACGACGGGGGTTTGTGGGGGATGAAAGTCAATGCCGGGCAAAGGCTTTCTACTGAAGGGCTGGTGAAAAGCTAAGGAATATGGGGCCAGGGTAGAGTCCAGGATAAGTATTTAAATCCTTCTTTGAATTTTGTTAGTATGTTTCCTAGGTGTGCTCTACACTATAAATATGATGCTAAAGAATTACTTTTAAAATGTATAATCCATGACTCTTGATTAAACACAAAATCAATTAGTATTAAGCATTTTATTTAACTCATTAATTAATGAGGTAACCAGTCAGGTGTTAGAATAGGTTCAAAGGAGAATTCCAAGTACCACATATATAGACATATAAGAAAGGCCAAAATGAATTTACCAATTGATGCAAAATGGAAATTTACAAAGAAGTAAAATGGAACTGCATTCTACCAGATACAGCATTTCTATGGACCAGAATCACTGGGATTGTTTTTAATTTGTTTTGTTTTCTGTTTACCACTTGACAGAGTTGTAAATTTGTTCAAATTCAAGGAAAGGCGACTCTAAACTAGGATTGTGCACAATACAGAATATGTGGTAATTGTTTTTCTTTTCTTTTTCACAATTTCCCCCTGACAAAGTAGATAACTTATCAATGACCTTCAGAAAAGGTTTTTAACCCTTAAATGGTCAGTATTTTGATTCACCTCACTATGGTCAAGTGAAATAATGTACAAGTCAGTGCGGGGAAAACTCTAATATGTTTCATAATTGTAAGTCATTACTTTTCATTCAGCCTAGGTGTTGTTTTTTATACACAGCAAAGTCCGCACTTCAGAACTATTGCCATCAAATTTCTCCATCTTCTCCAATTGCTACCATATCTGAAAACACACCTTTATCCCCTCGGTAAAGAATATATTAAAAGTAAGGTATTTGGAATACAACTTTAAGATCAAGTTACTTCAGTATGATTAAAATGCTGTAGAAAGGTCCCTTCAAATACTTATCATTCAATGAGAAAAACTTTTAAAAAGGAAAGGAGAACCAATGGATGGGGGATACAACTAGGAAAATGAGAAAAGGCCAAAAGGCCTTTTTGCGGCCCAAGACTTTTACAGAAAAATTAATGAGGTCTTAGCCTCTAAAACAGTCAAAGCTCCAAAAAATAAATTAATTTTTAAAAGCCCTTCTGCTTTAGATAACAGCTTGAAAATACCACTTTAGTATTGTGTGCATTGCATGTTTTTATCATATGTAATTGATGTTATGCTTAATGCAGCCTGACATTTCAAATGATTAAGGGCCTGGTGGGGGCATTAACAATGCAAGACCTTATTTGCATTTACACTAATGATTTTATAATGGGGTTTTATTATATTAATTATGACTACTGGGAGTCAAAAAGCAGCAGAAGAAATCCAAGGAACTTCACTCTTTGATAAAAATAGCTGTTACCAAATTTGTTGACATAGATGGTTATTTGCACAAAGGGAAACAAAAGATTTTATGACGATTAATCATTCTAAGCTTGATATGCATTAGAGTCATTACTAAATTAATTTATCCATTATCGCTGGGTTTTAGGTGTATCTTTTTTTTCCCTTCACAGGATGAAATGCAAATTTAATCTTTCTAGGACCACAGCCTGAGCATCTGAGTTGGTTGGCATGCAACGTCAAGTTGGTTAGCCCTACATTCCTGTATCTGGCCACTCAACCCAGTCTAATAGCAAGTCACAGTTCATAACTAGTTTCTCTTTTGCTGTCATAAAGAGTGCCTGGATGGTGTATAGTTTTTCTTTTAATTCTTTATTGTTTAAAGTATTACATATGCCTCCTTTTCCCCCAATTCACCTCTCCCTGGTAGTTCCCAACCCCGCCCCCTGGCACATGCCCTCACCCCTCTACTGCCTGTGTCCATGGGTTATGCTGATATGCATGCATACAAGTCCTCTGGTTGATCTCTCACCGCTCCCGCCTTCCCTCTGAGGTTAGATAGTGTATAGTTTTAATATGGCAAATTGTTTATTGGAAGCAAAAATTACTAGATCCCCTCCCTCTGGAGGTGAGGAAGCAGCCTCGAAAAATCTATGCTGGTTTGAACCTGCAGATACTCACTGACAGTAATTAGAGAGAAATTCTGCATCATCTTTAAACTAGTTTGTCTCCCACAGGCACAGTAATTCCTTTGTGTTTGTACAGAAAGCTTTCTCTACAGATGTGAACATCTGAAGCTGCCAAATAAAATATTTGTAAGAAGTGACTTTCCTACCTACCCTCAAACCAACCAAGTGCAGGAGTGTGTGTGTGTGTGTAGGGGTGGGGAGGGTGAGTTACCCTGGCAGCCAAGATAGCAGGAGGCAATGCAGTGGGTACGTGTGGATAATTATGAATTGTGCTGTTCCCTAAAAGCGATAGAGACTGGGAAACGGTGTAATTTGCCATGCCTGTTGGTTACTCCAGCAATACACCGCTTGTAATAAGATTTCACACTTTAATTCGTCTGAGAACCTCGCAGTGCTTTACAAGCACTAATTACTGAGCATCTCGCCATGCTTAACGAAGACAAGCGAAGGCTTCCCCACAGATTCTATTTTTAAAGTTGGTAAATGGGAAGAGAAAAATTCACCACTCTGCACAGCGCTGAGAGAGGATCAGGAGAAAACACTGCTTACTGACATCACAACTAAGGCCACCGCAATCACAAAACAGTATGAAATACATCCTAGAAATAATGTATTTTTTCATGAATGTTTATTTATTCAAAACTGTTATTGAGCCCTAGCTGGTTTGACTCAGGCGATCGAGCCCTCGGACTGAAGGGTCTCAGGCTCAATTCCAATCAAGGGCACATACCTTGGTTGCAGGCTCGATCCCCAACCCTGGTCTGGGTGCGTGCGAGGGGCAACTAATCAATGTGTCTCTCTCACATCAATGTTTATCTCTCTGTGTCTCTCCTTCTCCCTGTTATCGAGTGCTGCTGTGGGATAGACAATGAGTGAGGCACAAGGAATAAAAGAGTCCATTTGGGGTGACAGGCATGCAGGCAGGGTACTAGAATACCCTGCCATAAGAGCTATGAGAGCAGGGTGCCTTCATGCACTCAGGGAAATTAGAATTTCACTTGGTGCAGGAATAGAGAATGGGTTTTCATGGGGAGGGGGTGGGCGGGAGACAAACCACCCACCTCCTTTGCAAAGGCATGGAGACATATTCCTGAACCAGCAAATAATGTGGTGCAGCTTCAGCTTAGATGGGGAAGAGTTCAGTGCAGATGAGTTGCAGCATACGTGGACAGAATGAGTAGAGTTAAAGAGGAGAGTATAGGGAGAAGAGAATAATGTATTTTCAGCACGTAAACCCCTTATCGTTTAAGCAAAACCCAATATAAGATCATCTAGTACTTAAAAATTATAACCAACACATGCTTTCACTGTACCCATATTGTTACAGTAATTTCCCAGATCTGATCCATTAATATAGCAGCCACATTGCTTTTCAACTTTTCCTAATCTTCTTAGAAAACCATGAACTGAAATCATTTATTCCAAGCTTCTTCCTCCAAAGGGATCAGGAGCAGGTTTCCATTGTAAATTGGTTTCCTCGCTTCCTTGAAGGTAAATAGTTCTAGCTTTAATAGAAATATAATATATATCCTGTCATCTTTCATTGGTAGTTTGGTAAAAGTTGGGCTTTTAAAGACAATGTAAATATTTCTTTTATACGTCCACATAAGGATGAAAAATGTACTTATCTACCTTCCTCCCCTATAAAAGACTCAAAATCAGTTTAAACTTGGGAATTTTAGAAAGCTATTGACAAAAAAAGATAAATAAGTGTTTTGCAAACCAAAATGGCATCACTGTCACTGTTAATTTGCTTTAAATTGCCATAGAAAGGAGATTTTCATTCCCTGCTAGCATTTCTTATTGGCTTAAAACCAACCAGTGGATATTAGATTTTATGGGCTCAGACATGAAAGGTATGGCTAAATATTAATCTTGCAAACTACCACACCCCTAGTGGACTAACACATAACTTATGGCTCAGTTAAAAAAAAAAGGTTTTGTGTGAGTCTAAAAAATGATGTCCCATTTGAAATGATCCCAGACACTGTGATGGGGCTTAACTGTTCATTGTGAGTACCGGTACTTACTGAATAAAAAAAATAGTCTAATATGAGGTTTTCATATTTGATTTCTCTGTGTTTCCTAGAAAATATGACATCTGTTTGAAACCAATAGAATGACACCATAGAGAGGATTCATATGAGAGTTTGGGATATGAGTCATTCATTCATCTATTCAAACAAGCATTGATTGATCTTCTATTATAACAGAATACAATGTTCTATACTGACAAAATAATCATTAGAAGACTCTGCATTTTGCCACATGGTTGGAAGAAGCAAATGTTAGTAAGTAAGAACAATTCAATCTGGCAAGTATTACAAAATATATTTAGAGAACACTAAAGAGGAGATGGTTGACCTACCTATGAAGGCTAAATGAAAACACCTACACATTTGTGCTACATTGAACAATTGTACTCAGAGTTCACTATGATAGAATTACATTTCTATACCTTGACATTCCTCCTGATGGGTGCAGTAGACTAACTACCTCTTAACATTGACCATGGCCATGTTATTTGCTTTGGGCAAGGGGATGTTAGTGGACATAACTAGCAAAAGTTTACACCTTGATTACAGTTTTAGGCTTCCATATACTCCAGGAGAATATGCCCTAGAGAGAGCTGCTGTCACTGCGCAGGGGGTGAGAACAAATGGGAAATCTAGACCCCACCTGCCTGAAGCAGAGCCACTGGGCTAAGCCTAGTCTGGATCCCCCAAACTACAGACCTGTGGCCCTGACAATAAACGCGTGTTGTTGCAAACCACCAAGTTCTGGGTTTGGGGGGCGGTGGGGGGGTGCGCTCACACACTGTTTAAGCTGGATTTAAAAAGCTGAATTTTCAAAGAGGACAAGAAGGAAAGAAATTCTAGGTGGATGGAACAGCATGTCCAAAAAGGAATGGAAGCAAGAAACTGCATGATATTTCTAAAGCATCAAGTCATTAGATATTGCCAATATATAGGTTATGTGAAGGGACTGGCTCAAACTTAGACTGGAAAGATTGGTTGAGACCACATTGTTAAAGCATTTGGAATGTATTTCTGATATACCTGAGTAGCTGAGGAATACAGTGTTATAATTAGTCCCTAGATGAACATTGCAGGGACTAATAGTCAAAGGACCCACTTGTGGGTGTGTTTTCCCAAAGCATAGGCCTAAGGGTGATTATTGAACTGGTTTACCCCTCTGGTGAAATGATTTTCTTGGGGCAGTGCTTGCTGTCAGGGCCCAAACCTTGTTCAAAGATCAAGAGCTAAATGACTTTTATCCTTTAATTCAGTGTTATTGACCCTAAGTCACAGTGAAGGAGAGGAAGCAGCAGTATGACATCCCTCTGGCTTTTCAGGTCTCACCTGCACAAGGAGTCACTATGAAGGATCACTTGGCTTTACTCAGCATTTGCACTGGGATTGACTTTAATTTAGTGCATTCAGTTTCCCCCCAAACCTCTGCCCTCCCTGCAAACACAGCAAAACTTGAACAAATCTTTGCCACCGACAGGTGCCCGGGCATCAGAGACAGCCCTCTGTAGTCTCTTAAGTAGGCAGGAGACGTGGCTACTGTCACAGTGACTATGCTAGAGATTTATGGGGACTGTGATTGTGGTTCAGGGAGCCTGCTCACGCAGATATAAATCTTGGCAAGAGTCAGTCAAGCCACATAAAGACGCCATGAGGAAAACACAATAGTCTAGGGCTGTGCTTATTAGCATTACAAAATCAAGGTATGCTATAAATCTCATTTACATATAGACATACCCATCTTGCTTTAAGTCATCTTTATATTTAACAATATTTCTATAGCACCAATCAAGAGAGTGAGTAGGCAACAGTTCCTAGAAGGAAGGAAGTCAATGATTTAAACATAAATACTACAATAATTCCTCACATGTATGCAGTGCCGTCTAATTTACAAAGAACTTTCATGTTCAGTGTCTTACTTTTTTTCAAAATATGCTTTTATTGATTTTTAGAAAGAGAGGGAAAGAGAGATAGAAAGAGAGACATCATCTATTGGCTGCTTCCTACATGCCCCCTACTGGGGATTGAACCTGCAACCCAGGCATGTGCCCTGACCAGGAATTGAACTGTGACTTCCTGGTTCATAGTTCGATGCTCAACCACAAGGCCACACTGGCAGGGCTCGGTATCTTTCTTTTAACATCACTACAGACTTGTGAGTCAGGCAATGCAGATACTTTCTAACGTCTATGGGTCAGAAAAGCAAGCCTTTGAAAGTGTAAGAAAAACTTCCCTACTGTCTCAGTTTGTTCATGTCTAAGACAGGACTCAAAATGAGCCCTTTAACTCCTGGGCGAAGCCTCTTGACACTAATTGAAAAAATCTCAAAACAATCACACTTTTGCTGTATGAGTTCTCACAGTTAAACTCCTATCTAGCTAGGAGGTACAGTCACTGCTATAGACGAGTGGTCGGCAAACCGCGGCTCGCGAGCCACATGCGGCTCTTTGGCCCCTTGAGTATGACTCTTCCACAAAATACCACGTGCGGGCAACAATATACAAACCTGACTTACCCAAACTTGCCCAGGAGATGCAAGGCCATTGTTCACATTAGTGTTTGTCAGTCATTGTCATGATTTAATTTTATGGATATTGTGAGGTAAATTGTAAGGAATTTAATTTTATCAATGAATAATATTGTTATTAAGTATGATATCAAGTTTTATTCAACGTACTTATAGTTTAACTAAGACTTAAAACTTTAAGTGAAGTTTATTAAGTTAATTTTAGGGAACGTTGTGGAGTGAAAGAAGATGTAGTGTCGAGGATTGAGGAAGGTATGTTGAGATGGTTTGGACATATAGAGAGGATGAACGTAAGGAGATAGACGAAACAAGTATACAAGGTGAGTGTGGATGGGAGAGTTGGAAGGGGTCGACCTCAGCGAACGTACCTCAATCAGACTGAAGACGTTTTTAGCAAAGGCCAGCTTAGGAGTACCCTAATTAAGTTAATAACAATGTACCTACCTATATAGTTTAAGTTTAAAAAATTTGGCTCTCAAAAGAAATTTCAATCGTTGTACTGTTGATATTTGGCTCTGTTGACTAATGAGTTTGCTGACCACTGCTATAGACTAAAGATTGGTGTCTCCCCAAAATTTATATGCTGAAACCTAACTTCCAATGTGATGATATGAGGAGGAGGGTTTTTTTTTGGGGGGGGTGATTAGGACATAAGGGTGGAGCCCTCATGAATGGGATTAGTTCCCTTGTAAACAGGGGCCCGGAGAGCCCTGTCCCTTCCTCCCAGTGAGAAGGTGGCTGTCTATGAACCAGGAAGCGATTCCTCCTCAGACACTAGGTCTGCCAGCACTTTTCAGCCTAGAGAACTTGAGAAATAAATGGTGTTTCAGTCACCCAGTCCATGGTAGTTTTTCTATCACAACCTAGAACAACTAATATAATTATCCATTTTGTTCTGGGGCCGTTACCTAGCCAACACTGTTATATGACCGATCCAATAAAATCAGGGGAAGGTTCAGAGTGAGATGGGAGCAAGTGATCAATCAGTGAAACCACAGTAACCTTTACATCTATGTAACGCCTCGGAGTATAAAAAATACTTCCATAGCTAAAATTAAAGTTATTGATTTCAACTCTGTTATATCTTTTCTCAGGAGATGCATTTGTGTCAACATAGCTTAAGTTGCAAGTCATAGGATTTGACTTACATAACTATGTATCACTTAGCAAGTTCTAATTTTATAATTATTTAATTGAGGAAGCATATGCCCCTAGCAGTGTAAGGCTTGCCAAGAATAATTCATTCAGTTAATTAATTAAAACTCAAAACCTGTTATCTTAACTTGCAGGTCAGTTATGGCATAATTACGACAATTGTGATTCCTCAAGGCTGTGATCACTTCACCTTATTCCCAACTCCAAATCGCCACCCACAGTCAACACAAGCAAACCACACACACACACACTCAAGTTTAGGATTTGGTCTATATCCAAATGTCAACTCTTATTCCCCTGTCCTGTGTAATAAACAGAATTGTTCTGGCCACCAGCGTTTCTGTAAATCACCAATGGTTTAGTTTTCATGGCCTGATTTTCTGATCTCTCGAAATATTGATTTCACTCACCTATCACCTCCAGCAGCCATGCTATTTCATTTGTTCTGTACCAACCCAGTTGAAACACTCAGACCATTTTTTCTTTAATTTTCAAAAAAAAAAGTGCAGTCAAGTATTATAAGCAGCACTTAAAAGTAGCATATTTTACTGAAGGCTTGGCATGATTGGAAAGGCTGACATTACAGTGAAGTATATTACTGAAAACCTTAGCAACAGCTATTAACAGGAATGCCTTACCCCACACTAGGGAATTTCTCATTGGCCACTTCATTTGTCATATTTTTCTTGGGCCCCCACTCTCCCTCATCATAACTCAATTCTCATAACGAATCTGCTAAATAATTGTGCTTGCCATCCATTATTCTATCTACCTTTGCACATCTAAATATTTTTTATTGTACTCTGCCAAAACAAATGCCATGGATCTATTATTTCCCCTTCGGTGGGACAGAGAACCTGTAAGAAATTTGAAATTTGCCTGTCCTTCCTTTCTCCCACCTAAGTCACTCTAAGTGGGAAGTTGCAGTGATGAGGTACAAATGTCACACCAGATTCCACGTTAGAGAACAGAAATGACTACACTCAACTAGGGTTTTAAAACACACTTTTTATAATCCTTTACTAGGGTGTAAGCAATGAGTTTCCCTTGAAAATCACATTTGGCTGTCAAAATAGCTTGACATTCTGTCTGAGTAAGATACTAATCCTGGCCCTAGCCAGTTTGGCTCAGTGGAAAGAGTGTTGGCCCAGCAGCCCATGGACTGAACGGGTCCTGGATTAGATTCTGGTCAAAGGCACATACTTCCATGGCAGGCTTGAGTCCCAGACCTGGTCAGGGCGTGTGTGGGAGGCAACCAATCGATGTGTCCCTCATATTGATATTCCTCTCTCTCTCTGTCTCTCCCCCCTTCCCTTCCACTCACTCTAAAAATAATGGAAAAATATCCTTGGGTGAGAATTAACAAGATATGATCCTAAATTTCTGCAACACCACTTGCAGGTTGAATCAATTATGTTTAAAGAAAAAAGCTAGTAGTGTGCATGTCATCAGTCAAGATGCTCATAAGATAGGTAAGCTCCCTGTGATTTAATTAAGGGGGACGTTTCTATCCTTTTATGTTTTAAAATCTATGTGTGTCCTGGTTCTGACTCTCCATTCCCTAGTCATCGAAGCTGCTTTAAGTAAAATTCATCATTGTTCTGTCTTGGGCCCTGGGTATGGCAGATAATAATTATTAGAAAAAATGTATACTCCCTAATTTTTCTCAGCTGCATATACTTTTTGTGATGCACATGCTAGAGAGAAGCTCTTATAGCTATCTTCATCCCCAGAGTTTGTCTGGAAGCTGGTGATGATGTTAAAGTTAGTGTCGTGGTTAATTCAGCACACAGCACTAGAACCAGATCCTGGCGTACCCTTGTCATCTCTGTGATCAATAATGAATTCCTACTTGTCAACTTACCTAACCTATTGGTAGCATTTGACATAGTTTATTTCTTCTCTTTAGTTACTCAGAGTCTGCAATCCAGTGGAGTTCAAAGGGGATTAAAAAAAAGGTTGTACAAACAAGTTTCATACATCCTGCTTGACAGATGAAAGAAATTAGCAGCTATGTAACCCAGGGGAATGCCTTAGAACCTAATTAATCAATGTTTGTAAATTGCTTTGAGACTCTGAGTGAGAATATACATGTGAAAAGTTGTATCATCATTTTTCTTATCTAAAGCTGTTTGTTTCTGAGATGATACATTGCTGAGTGGCAGGAAACAGGAACCTGCCCAGATGAAGTCTAAGAAAAAGTATTTTATATCAAAAAAATAATAAATTTCTATTAAATTTTATGAAGATTACTTTTACAACAAGCAATAATAAATATCGATAATTAAACAATAAAACTAGGCAAGGCATGTGTGATCCGAAATTTTTAATGCATACCTCAGGCATGTGATAAGTCATCATGATACAATCATATTGACTTTAATCAAGAAGCCTGCACTAATGACATAATAATTCATACTGTTGTCTATTTATCGCCACAATAACATCAACATTTGTACAAGTTCAAAGATCTGTTCTTTCCTTGTGCATTGCCAAAAAAAAAAAATCCAAAATGCTGATTGAGAACAGATGTCCTTTCCCCAAGGCCATTGCTTAATATTAATTGCAAAATCTGAAAGGGCTTTTAGCTTTAAATGTCAGATTTTAGGGTACAAAGAAAGATGTGAACATAGCAATTCTTTTCACTTTCTGTTTTGTTAGATTGTTCCTGTGATGCAGTTATACAGACCATGAAAGGGACTCTTTCAGAACTAAATTTCAATAGATTAAAATCTATAGGAATTTTCATATGTTTACTCCTCCTGTCTCATAAATAGGACACCTCAAAACAGTTACTTTAAAAAACTGTAGATTAGTGCATTAAGTAAGAATAATTAGACTCTACTAAAATTTCCAAATAACTCTTTTGCATGCAAGCTTATCAGCGGGATTTATCTCAGAGTTCTGTGGTTGCCAAAATACCATAAATGTTCATGGCACCTGGCTGGCTAATATTTATATTATAGTGACACATTCTAAAGAAAGCTAATTAAATTCTAAAATCCTGTCTCTGTGAGGCCCACGGATACCAAGTTGTGCAACTCCATAAGACACCACTCATAATATATTCTATTTGAATGATGTCCCAGACCCAACTGCTTAGGCATCTCCAGGGCGATTCTGATATGATTACGACCATTTCATTCATTTCATGACTTCATTATTCTTTGGCTGTCCCTGAGGTCTTGAAGCATGTCACTATTTCTTATGGTTTTTTGATTTAGCATGTAGCAGAGGATGGCAACCCTTGGATTATATGCCCCCAAAAAGTAGATCAATCACTTTTCATTTAAAGCCTTTTTCTTTCTCTATTTCAGAGAAACTTGCCACACACTGCAGGAGTTACCAACTGCAACATATTCCCCTTTTTTTCTCATGCCGTGTCTAGCTCTAAGTCTTTGATGGTTCTCCAAGGCCTAATGATTAAGTCCAAGCTAAGTAGCTCAGTTTATTTTTCCAATATCACTTCCCACCAACGTACTCACTACCTCCAAGATGCCACAAGCTCTGAGCGCCATAGACTATTCCACTTTTCTCAGAAAGGTCATGCCCTTTGTGCCACCATTGAAAATATTCTCTGTGCTTGGAATAACATTCTGAGGTGTGTTTTTTCTCTTGGGAAAATATATTAATTCTTCTAAAATAGCTTTTGGGTTTTTTTCCTTTCTGACCCACTGACTTGCCCAATCAGGTGTATTTTATTCATCCAAAGAATATTTATAATATGCCTCTTATTTGTTGGGCATTAAAAGTTGGAGACTCAACAAGAACAACAAAAATATCCCTTGTCCTCAACTAGATTACAACATTTTTAGACCGGCAGTTTAATGCAGAAGACTGAGTGCTCTCACACCTGGGAGCGCCTAAGCCAACCCTATTGACTTGCGAAAGCCTTCCTGAATAGTGAGATATCCAAACAGACCTAAGAAAAATAAGGAGTTAACTGGGTAAAGAGCTAAGAATCTCATTCCCAATAAAAGATCAAGCTTTCCCCAGAATGTGAGAGTACTTTGAAATGTATAAAGCTTTCATATAGAGCTATGAATTAATTACTATTCACATTTTGAAGATGAGAAAGTTAAGACTTACCCTCATAGAGGTGAGTTCAAATAGTTTTATATTCCCATGTTGTCCCATGGCGATGTTGGATCATGGTGTAGGGTCACCATTTACCAGGTAAATCAGTCAAAATCCAAACACTAGATAGAACTTACCCAATAATTGGAATAGAAGTTTAATATAAAGAATTAGTAACTAAACAAGGCAATGACCATAAAGATATAGAGATAATTCTTAAGAATACCCTATGACTTAGGGAGAGCAACCCCCCAAAAAGGACAAGTCTGGGATTCAGACTTTGTCAGAGAAGATGTGGTTCTTACCCACTGGATGGTATACAAGTTCTCCGGCTTCCACAAGCCAGACTTGGTTCACAGTTAGTGTATGAACAGGAAACACTTCTCCAAGATAAATACAACTTAGGCTTCCAGACAGGCAAGCAGAGGAAGTCAGGGCAGATAGAGCTTGCTCACAGGAGGGCAGCATGTGGCCTGGGGTGCATGACAGAAGGGCTAAAGGAATAATCCTCCAAGAATCAGATGGGTTGAGGGGGAATAGCAGCAAGGGGATCAAGGGGATAAGAAGGGCAGTGTATGCCCTAAGTCTTGGAGACTCCATCATAAAGAGAAGTAAGGTAGAATATAACTGCTGGTTCCTTCCCATTGTCTGTTTTCCTTCCTTTTTTCCTTCCTTTGTACATTCCTTCCTTTCCTCCTCTTCCTTCTTCCCCCTTCTCTCTCTCTTTTTTATATTTTATTCCATGATTTAAAACAACTTCAAATAAGTTATAACATCAAACTATTCAACACTTCTCACTCTCCATCATCATAATGTTTTAAGTCCTTGAGTTCTTCCATCATATAGTACAAATACATCAAAAATGTGAAGTTGCACAAAATAGGGCATTTTTCATTGTCTGTTTTCTATCAGACCCCCCTCCTTGAGATAAACAAAAATGTAATATGTAGAGGAAGTTATTCCGTATCATAAAGGATCTTAAATAGATGTCACAATGGGATAATGGTTATTAAGTCTTGTGTACAATTAACTCTATATAAATTTCAATTTAGGTTTAGAGAGAAAGAGAAAGGATAGAGATTTTAGAATATTCTGCCATTAAGTGCTGCTCAATCAAATTCTATTTGACTCTTAGGCCTCTTTTGAATTACAAGTAGTCATCTACATTTTAATAATTCTATTAATTGACCCCCACTCACAATATTTGAGGTAGATAGTATCATCATTTAATATAAGGAAACTGAAGTCTAAGGAGATCATAACCAGAAAGCAAGTGGCAGAACCAATATTCAATTCCTGGTCTATCGTACTCCAAATTCCCTCCTTTTCTCCTCACATTACCTTAGGCTAATAGAAGTAGACTTATGCAGGAAGGAATTATTCATTTTGAATTCATGTATTTACTAAATGCAAATGATATACAAACATTTTTTGCACCAGATCCAAGTATTTCTGCGTTTCTTCATAACTGAAGAAATAGTGCAGAGTACAGGAACCATGAAACCTAAGAATCTAAACCCTGAGATGCCCCTTAGAATAAGACAGCTGATTATCTGACATTAAACAGAAAAATCGCCAGTAGCAGTACACTGTGGAATGAAAGAGGGCAATGTTCAAGATAAATATAATTCTCCACTCATCACCAAGAAAGAGATTCAATGAAGCAGCTCTGAAAACCCACAGCAGCAGGTAACTACCCCAGAGCAGAGATATCCACTTAGAAGGAATGGAATACAATGATCAATTTCAGCGTGATACCAGAATATCATTAATGTTTTACCAATAGGACATGCTCTCTGTTGGCGATTATAACCCACATAATATCTTCAAAAGCAAATGCTTCTATAGCCTTTAGCCATCCATCTCTACTCAGATGACTTGAACTAGTCAAGAGGTTTAATAGTTGCTGAGAGAGGAGTCATTTCCTGGAGATTTTTATTCATGTTTAAAAATAGAATCGGGAAATCCAATCAATATACGTATATTCTCTATTTGGCCTTGGATCACATTGAGAAGCTAACGAAGATCATCACCAGAAACCTTTAGTCGCTATCTTTTTCCCACACACATTACCCTCTCTTAGTGGCAGCTCTGTTCACACTCCCAGATACCCAGTGGATCCAGTTCTCCCTTTCTATTCTCCTTTAAAATTACTAAGTCTAATTTGTAAGGAGATTTGAAACTCATTCACGGTAATTTAGGCCTGGTTGATTGTATTAGTTATCTATTGCTGTGTAACAAATTACCACACATTTGGTGGTTCAAAACAATATACACTAATTATCTCACAGTTTCTGTCATCAGGCTTCACTGGGTCCTTTACGTAGGGACACACAAGGCTGCAGTGCACTGCCCAGGCTGCATTCTTGTTTGGGGAAGAATCCGCTTCCAATTTCACTCAAGTGGTTGGTAGAATTTATTTCCTTATAGCTATAGGAGGAAGAGCTTCAGTTTTGGGATAGCTGTGGGTCAGAGGTTCTCTGGGGCTTCTAGAGGACACCTTGTCCTGCAGACTTCTCCAACATTGCTTATTTCAACAGGCCAGAAAGGAGATGGCTAGAGCAAGTCAGCCAGCAAGATGGATTCTTACATAAGGTCATATAATCATGACAGTGACATCCCTTCAACCTTGTCATACTCTGTTGGTCAGAAGAAAGTGATAGGTCTCGCCTACATTCAAGGAAAGGGAATTACACAAAAGCATGACCTCTAGGAGGCTGGGTCTCCAGGGACCACCTTAGAGTCTGTCACCATATAAAAATGATGTTTTTAAGAGACAGCTTTTCTAAGCATACATGCTTTTAAACAAGAATCAAAGAATTAAAGTAAAAGAGTGATCATGCAGGACAATGAACAATGAACTGCAAGGATATATGAGGGAGCGAGATTAGCAACAGGTCTGCCTGATTTCTCTGAAATCTAGAGATTTCCACGGACGGTATAAGCCTGCACCATGTGCTAGAAGCTTTACTCCACACCCACGTTTTACTGTTATGTACTCACACTAACAAACAAAAGGGTTTGGGGCAAATTGTATATAAAACCTTTCAAGTCAATAGTTTGTTGATCTGTAAAATTAGTAATAATTACACCTTAGTGTCAAGTTTGGATCCAGATTAAATAACCTTAAAGATAAAATGGACCTGGTGTGTAGAGTTGCTCCTTGCTCTTCGTACAATGCAACCTCCTCCTGCAAATGAAACCCTACAGGTGCCCTTAAGGACTCAAGCCAAGACAAAAGGAAGACATTATGTTTCAACAACAGTTTTGTGGATTTTTTTTGTCTTTTCTTAATAATTCTTCAAGTAATACTATCAACAATAAAAGATATATTTTAAAAATAATTCTTCTATAGTTCAGTGAAAGCAACTGTCAAATACCTTTTTAAAAATTTGAAATATGTAAATATGTTCATTTCACAACATGTTAAACATCACAAATAGAAATTCCCTTTGACTACCCCCTTCAGATGCAGTTTTGATCCTGGTAACTACTTTTTATTGATTTGTTTGAATTTTTTTCAAAATTTTTACTATGCAGTTATAACCAATTTTGTAGATTGTTTGGTCTTATAGATTTTATAGATAGATAATGGATTAATTGATCATGTTATACTCTACAGTATAAGAACTAAAGTTATTTAACTTGCTTTTTTATTCAGCATAGTTCCTGGAGTTATATCCAAGTTAGTACCTATAGAGTAGTATAATTTTTAATTGTTTCTTAATATTTCTATGTCTACTAAGGCTCTATGGTGGATTAATAGTCTTTTTATTTTTATCTGTTGTAAATATGCTTGAACTTCCTTGAATATCTCAATATGCAGATATAAAAGTGTTTTCTAAAAAAAAATAGGTTGATGCAACATCAGCTAAAGATTTTTTTTTAATTTTTAATATACACTGCCAAAATGCCCACACCAATTTATATTATCTCAGCAGTGAAATATTTTTCTAGTTATATAAAGCAATGTGGGCCATGTGCCTGGTGCAGCCTTTGGTATATATTAAAGTACTCAATAACTGTTAACTATTACTGTTACACTGAGCTAAAAATAAATATTAGCTTGACTTGTTGGGAGGATAAAATTTGGAAGAATATCTAGGACAGTTGGTAAGTTTCACTAAATGTCTGAGTGCAAATGTGAAACTCAAATGAGCAATGTGATGAGGACAAATTCTATACTTTACAATTTTGCTTGAGGCCAACTCAGAGTTTACTTAGAACTCTTACGTATTGAAATTATTAACATATCTAGCACAGGATATAACCAGCAATGTACTCAACTTGGTGAGGTCAAGAATTAAAGCCCCAAATGCCCTTTATTACAAAGTTTCATGTGAACTAAAGTATTTTCATAATGTTATGCATGCTAGAGTATAATAGACTTAAAATTTCATTTGACTTAATAAATATGACCATATAAATTGAATCTGACTTAAAATGTAATGACATGCCAGCCTTAGTACATTGCCCAAGCATAATGAAGTACTAAGATAAGATGACAGGATTTCTCTTTTAAAGCATTCAAGGATTTGACAACCTGAGCTAGATTAAAAGAAATCTAATTGGATTTTTATTGGTTGGAGCATGACTTAAAGAAATTCTGGATAATCAAAGGAGATTTACCAGAAAACTCCACTGATAGAGAATCTCTATAGGAAAGAGAGAGAGAATCTCATAAAGTTTTTCCTGGAAAAGCCATGTCCTAACCTCACATCAAAGCCAGAGGGTTGAAAATGCAGTGAGCCATGGGGTAGGTTCTGGTGTAATTAATTAAAGACCACAGAAAGAGCAGCTGCGTGAGGCTCCTCTCAAAGCAACTGCCCTTAGGTTAAATCTCAAGTAGTCTTCTCTGTTTAAAAGCAGAAAGACCCAGCATGGGCTTTGGTCTAGAAAGAAAACGAGTTTCTCAAATAACTTTTCAGCTGTGCTCAAGAGACAAAAGCTGTATGGACCAGCCAAGCTCTGTTCCCACTCAGTCCCTCTCTGCATGACCACACAAGCCAGAGCCTTCAAATCAGAAGTTGTACTCACTACCAGTGGAATACAGATTTTTTTCTCTCATGTTGACGACCTGATCAAACTAATCCCTTAATTATAAATGTGAAAAGTTATGCACCAATCACTAAACAGACTAAACAACTGAAAGAACATAACACAGAATTAAACTGTTGCAGGAATCTCAAAAGATGCTCAAATAATTATAATTATCACCCTCTGAGAGATTCAAAAAGGATTATACATTTATTAAAAATTAACTGATCACTATTTAAAAAGCAATAAGAATTTGTAGTTATAGTTATTAAAATCATGTAATGGGTGGGAGGTATGTGTTAGGCAACCTCTAAGATGGTTCCCAGTGATCCTACCTCCTGGTATTCATGTCTTTGTTTAATACCTTCCCTTTTGGTATGGGCTGAACCTAGGGATTCTCTTCTCACAAATAGAATATGAAAAAATTGGTGGATCGTACTTCAAAGATTGAGTTACAAAGAGACTGTGGCTTCCATCTTGCTCTTCTTTGATTCTCTTGCTTGTTCATTCAGATGGAAGTTAGCTGCCATGTTGTGGGCTGCCCCGTGGAGTCGCCCCCATAGCAAGGAACTGTGGAAGTCCTCTAGGCAACAGTCAACAAGCAACTGAGACCCTTTGTCCAACAGCTTTGAAGTTTACCAACAACTGTTGAGAGTAGATAATCCCTCAACTGAGCCTTCAGATGAGACTTCAGCCCTGGCCAACAACTGTCTGCAGTGTTGTGAGAGACCTTGAAGCAGAGGAACACAGTCAAGCCATGCCTGGATTCCAGATACATAAAAATTATGATATAATAAGTGTTTGCTTTTTAAGCCCCCAGATTTTGCAGCATTTTGTTGCAAAGCAATTGATAAGTCATAGGTGGAATGGGGGATGGGACAGGCAGTAGGAAACTTCACTGAATGGGGGATGGGACAGGCAGTAGGAAACTTCACTGAAGGCCAAATAGAACAATTCCTATTAAAAATCAAATTAATGAACCAAAGGTCAAGTCAGAAATTTTCTTATAACACAAGACAAAAGAACAGTAAGAAAAAAATTATATATATATAAAACATTTAAAAATATATTTAACACTTAAATACATATTTAATCATACATATTTTGAGATGTGGAGATTAGACCTACGAAATGAATGGACAGGAAAGTAATAATAAAGAAAAATTATTTTTAAAATTCCTAACCTAAAAACGTTCTGAGTCTTCATATATAGATAGTTTAAGAGAGCTAAAATTGTTATTTAAAAAGACATCTAGTAGTAAAATTTGTTAATACTCAAGAACAAACAGAAAATTCCATAAGCTAAACAGAGAGTAGTGAGAGAAAAATAAATATATCCAGTATTATAGAAAACATTCAAAGATGTCCACAAAGTATTCATGAAAAATATTTTAAACTCATCTAAATTATATTCAAATATGACCCTAAATATATCAATAATTAATTTATGAAATGCATAAAATAGAAGCAACTTCAGTTTAAAATGGCAAATTGACCAAACATTTCTCATTTCTACAGATAACTTGAAATACATTACTTACACCAGTGTTTTTCAATGCTGTACTGCAAGAATTTTTAAAACATGCAATACCTGACTATTTAGTCAGCAGCAATGATCTCTTTACCCTTAGATTTTCAAATACAAAAATGACAACAGCCAACACAACAACTGACCAGTATGAATGAATAAAAATTGTACCTTTGTCAGATTAGCAAAAAATATTTGTTTTGGTGTGTAGCAAAATTTTAGTAACTAGTTTACGTGTGCCATGAGATGAAAAAGGTTGAAAATTGCTGACTTAGATCAATATTTTAATTCACGGGTGACATTTTTTAAATATATTTATTGATTTTTTACAGCGAGGAAGGGAGAGGGATAGAGAGTTAGAAACATCGATGAGAGAGAAACATCGATCAGCTGCCTCCTGCATACCCCCTACTGGGGATGTGGCTGCAACCAAGGTACATGCCCTTGACTGGAATCAAACCCAGGACCCTTCAGTCCGTAGGCCGACGCTCTATCCACCGAGCCATACCGGTTAGGGCCACAGGTGACATTTTTAACTTGGAATTAAATCATCAAACATTTCACCAAATTTGAACCTCATGGTTTTTCATTTGGTTAGCACAACCCGTTATCCCAAATAAAATTTCTAAAGGAGTGCACCTTTGGATATTATGTATTTCATAGCTGACAGGGATGCTATCTAATTAGCTATTTATATGCAAAGCAGAGAAAAGGATAATTAGAGACATGGATTATGCAAAAGCAATCACACTGACAGAGGGCAGGAGAAACTGGGAACATATTGAATCAAATTTGTATATACATTTCTGCACTTCATCATGTTTCATTTGTATTGTATTACAGTTATGCATCATTTAACATCCTATAAATGAAGTAATATCCTAATCCATTAATTGGTAAACTAAATATAAATCGTATAATATATCTGTTGGACTACAAATATAATAAGCTTCAGGGGATGCAAAGAAATAAACTGCCTTTGGAAAATGTCTCCTTTAGCTCCAACATCCAGAACTCTCCCTAGAAAAATAGGGGGAAATTTGAACACAAAAAGCACAAAATGCTTATCAAAAAAGAAAATTCCTGGCTTATAAAACCTGTTCTAGTTATCTGTTGGTGCCTAAAAGACCAATAGGACGAATAGTTGATCAGGGTCACCATTTTGGGGGAGCTAATGTTTGAGAAGGGCACAGAGACAATAGCTTGAGTCTGCTCCAAGATAACTAGGGCCTCAGGTGGGGTGACTTCAATGGCTGGAGGTTGCTGAGAGAGTGGGACTAAGGCCGTGGTCGGCAAACTGCGGCTCGTGAGCCACATGCGGCTCTTTGGCCCCTTGAGTGTGGCTCTTCCTGAGCCTTAGGAGTACCCTAATTAAGTTAATAACAATGTACCTGCCTATATAGTTTAAGTTTAAAAAATTTGGCTCTCAAAAGAAATTTTAATCGTTGTACTGTTGATATTTGGCTCTGCTGACTAATGAGTTTGCCGACCACTGGACTAGGGCCACATGTCTAGGGCTTCCCTTCTATCAACTGCTTCTTTAGTTCTTCTCCATGTTGCATCTGCTGGGATTAAATGTCTAGGATGGCTTCATCCTTCACATGCCTCTGAGTGGATGGACATCTCTTATTGTTTGCTCTGTCATGGTTAGCTTAGTAACTTCAGGTACATATTGGCTTTGTTCTAAGAGTGGACATTTCCAAGAGATAGGATGGAGAAGATGCCGGTCTTTGTTTTGTTTTTTTAATCCTCACTCGAGGATATTTTTCCATTGATTTTTAGAGAGAATGGAAAAGACAGAGAGAAATATTGATGTGAGAGAAAGACATCTATTGGTTGCTTCCTGAACGCACCCTGACCAGGGCCTGAGCAGGGGAGGAGCCTGCAACCTAGGTGCGTGCCCTTGACCTGAATCGAACCCTTTGTTCTGTAGGCCAACACTCTATGCACTGAACCAAACCAGCTAGGGCAACATGCCAGTCTTTTAGGACCTGGACTAAGAAACTAGCATGGCAACAATTCCACCATATTTTATTGGTCAACATTTCGTACGGAAGAGGACATAGATGCCTCTCTTGGTAAGAGATGGGCAAATAATTTGTAATCATCTTATATTCACCAGAAACTGGTAGATCTTAGCAGGATTCTGTGACATGACTTCTTACAGGTTCCCTACTTACATGGAAGTTCCCATACCCCCAAAGGAAAAGCAAGTCAGAAATACAATTCCATACTATGCATGGTGTCAGGGGGGTACAGGCTTATCAGGGGGAATCACTTAGTAATTTATGTAAGTGTCCAACCACTGTGCTGAACACCTGAAACTAATATAATGTTTAATGTCAACTCTAATTGAAAAGCATTTTGTAAGTTACTGTAAAATGAAAAAGAAAAAACAAGCAATAAATTGTTTTGGCACAAGTAATTTTAAAATATCTCTTCCAAAGTTAGTGTGCAAAACGTCATGTTTGACCCCTCATTTTGGCACAGAGAGCTGAGCTGAGTATCTCAAATCCCTCCTAACCCCTATGGAAATGATGTAAAAAAATTCAAAAGGGAGTACATCCGTAACAGTGCAGATAAGGAAAGAAAGATCATTACAGGCACAGATAAGTTTATGTGTTTCCGAAATGTGGAAGGTGTATCACATCCTATCGTCAAACCATGGAGAAATGGAATCAGTGTGCGGTCTCCCAAGGGATGCTGCAGGTGGCGCCTGCAGATGCCTCCAGGCTCGTAAGTTAAATAGGAGCAACAAGAGAGCAGAGCCTGAATGGGATCCCCTTCATTCCTGCAGGTACAGGTGCACTGTTGGTATAGGATGAGCTGAAGAACTGCTCTTTAAAGAAGTTGAGTGACCTGTCTGGCAACATTAGGGTCTGTACAGTGAAGAATTAACCTTGCCCAATGGAAAGTCTGGCCCTTGGTCCCTAGCTCCTGGGAAGTAACCTATAAGCCTTTGGATACCTGCATGATAACAGTCGTCCTTTACCTGAGGGTTTTGGGCCACTCCAGATAGTCTATGATAATAATATGATAAGAGTGCGGGCTTCGGTCACCTAGTCATAGGGGCTGGAGGCTAAGGTAGCCACAGGGGTGGTCAGCCATGTCTACATGGCCAAGTCCCAATAAAAACAACCTAACAAAAAATACTGCAAGGCTCAGGTGAGCTTCCTACATTCACTCCATGCATATTGCCACCCACACACTGTTACTGGAGCAGTAAGTGCTGCCCATTTAACTCACTGGGGGAGGCAAGTGTGAGCTCCATACCTGGTCTCTTCTGGACTCTGCCACAGATGCCTTTTCCCATTGCTAATTTCAGTCTGTATTCTTTCACTATAATAAACTATAACTGGGAGTATCACCACAAGTAATTAACCTGAGGGTGGACACTTGGGGACTTCCTGTTCCTATTGGGAGGACTGGTCCACAGTGTATGGCCTCCTCATTTTAACAGTTGGGTAGATATTCATACGTACTGTCTGCCTTCTCCCTATCTGATTATTTTAAAATGCAATTAACCCAAATGAACAGACCTTACAATAATCCCTTCTACTCAGGAAAAGTCTACAGCTAATACATTGAAAAGAAAGGAATTTAAACTTGTTTAGGGTCATGCAAATAACTATTAGAAGAACCCAACAGAAATAGTCAAAGGAATCACCTTTGTGGAGTGGAATGAGAGTCGTGGAGTGTAGAAAATGTTTTACCCTACTGTGTTTTTAATATTATTTTCATGGACATAGAGTCTCTGATATTTTGCAGAATTCATGACCATCCAAACTGAGCAACACTTTTCAGTTCCTCTAGCATTAAAATGCCATCTAATTGCTAGGTTCTGGTCAAGGAGATATGCTCAGATGTGTGTGGCAGTCTTTAAGAGGTATCTGCACTTCCCCCCCAACCTTTTTATTACATGTGTTCCTCTTTCCTGTTGCCTGAAACATAAGAATGAGAGCTACGTAATAGAGAAAGCAGACCCAGCAAGTACCAGGATCTTTGAGCACTCGGAGCAGAGAGGGCATATGAGCCCTAGACTGCATAGCTCCAAACTGTTACATGAGAGAAAAATAAACTCTTATTTCTGGTCTAAATCAGAGTTATTCTGAGTTTTCTGCATGTGCATTTAAAAGTAATTGTAATACATGCATATTACTTTTATTAAAACAAAATTCATGTTCTGCCATTCATTTTACTTCCATCCTATTTCCTCAAACTGCTTATTTTCTCTTTTCTTTTTCTTTTAAATAACTGTATTTTCAACATCAGTCTCTTGATAATGAGGGCGCTGATGAAGTGCAATGGTTGTTTTGACAAAGTTTCCTCATTTGGAAAGAGCTCCTATGTTATCTTTCTATGCACCCTTGGAGTAAAGCAAGGTGAATATGCTGCCTTCCAGCACAGCACTCGTGTACTTAAGCACCAATATTTTGGCACCTTTGAGAAGAACATGGCTGCAAGATGCTATTGCTGTCAGTCAACCCCTTAAGCGATTAGTGCAATAAAAATGGATTTTCAGACAACCCGCCAACATTAATAAAATATCCCTTTTAGTCTTGCAGATGTGCATAAGAATCTCTATTTCTTCCCAGGTTTACATAATTATTATTTTTACTTCCTTGCTCATTAGGTAAAGGTATAATGTAAATGCGAAGTGTTTTTTTCAGACTGGGTGAAATGGGATGCTGATTCCCTGGAGGAATTGACCAGATGTTTGTCATGCACATTACAAATGCTAGGGCCTGGGTGGAGGCAAATGTTACAAAATGAAAATAAAAACAAAAAAGCTACATATTCTTCACATTAACCAAGACAACAAAGTGCCTTAATCTCTAGCTGTCTTTGCTCCCATGGTGAAATGATTTCATCCAACTTTATTTCTGCAATTCCCAACACAAATAAAATGCCTGTGGCCCTAGCCAAGTGGGTAACCACTGACATGCTGATTAAGCATTGCTGATTAACTGTACAATAAGTCACTTAAATTGCTGGTGCACAGATGGGCAACATTTATTTAATTGTTTAATAGCCTGCACTCTAAAGGGAACTTGCTCATGCAACTACAACTGAGAAATGATCATGCTGTTTCAGAAAAACATGAATTGATTGACCTTTTATGTGCTGAGGTCATCATTTGGGTAAACTTGTAAAACTTCATTTTAACTCTTCTCAGTCACTATACCCATGGTCACCTGATGCAGGTGACCCCTCTGTCAGGCCAAGGCTCAGAAAAAGAAATCTAACTGAGGCACTATATATTTTTAAATGCCCTCCTTGTTATTTTTTTTATCCTATTAAACTTGTTTTATATTTGTAGTGTTTTTTTTTAATTGATTTCAGAGAGAGAGGAAGGGAGAAGAAAAGAGGGATAAAAAACATCAATGATGAGAGAGAATCATTGATCGGCTGCTTCCTGCACACCCCTCACTGAGGATTGAGCCCCAAACCGGGGCATGTGCCCTGGCTGGGAATTGAACCTTGTCTTCCTGGTTCATGGGATGACACTCAACCACTGAGCAACACTGGCCAGGCTTGTTTTATATTTGTATTTGTCTGTCAGATATATAATGTGTTGACCAAAGTACTTTATGAAACAAAAGACACACTTCATAACCAGTTGAAGATATATTTATTGCACAAGGCATAGTCTTTCAGCTCTAGGCTGCTCTTCAAAGTCAACTTGAATGAGAACTTGAATAAGGACCCTTTCTCATCTGACAAAGAACAACTATGATTTAAAACTCATCTCAAAGTTCACTAGAGTTTAAATTCAACAAATACTTCTTGAGGACATAAATACTGATTTCAAAATATTAAAAATAAAAATAATAATATATTTCACACAAAAGCATAAGAATCTAGAAATACCTGAGAGACCCTGATCTGTAGAGACCTGGCAATCATGCACAAAGCAGGTGCCATAGTGGCCAACGTGTCTGATTACTGAAGGTCAAGTGGGAATAAAGGCATCTCCATATATGCCAGGGTAGAAGACGATGACATAGGGCCAGTGCCAATATTTATAATTTTCTTGGAAGGTATCAAACAAGCCAGTTAGTATAGTATAGTTGGTGCTCATAAGTCCCATAAGACCTTGAACACAACTTCTAAAAGAAGAACCAGAGCCCTGAAATGATTGAGGTTACTCTAGATCAATTGAGATAAAGCACTTGATTAAATGGCTGCTTGACCCAGAAATAGGAAAAATAAAAGGTCACATTTCTGACACACTCGAGCTTGTGGTCTGAGATTCTTATCGTTGCATGAATGAACCATTATGCGCCTCACACTTTCCTTCTTTCTTTCCCTTACCTCTCTCTATAAAACCCAAAATAATGAATAGTACATGAAGAAATTTGGGAGCCAGAATATTTCAAATTGGGATTCAAGTATGGGGAAGGAGTTTATTTGATTCTATTATCTTTACTTTAAGTCCTGGAGAAAGCTATGGCTATAATTAAGAAATATACTTAAGGTGGGAACTTATAAAGAATCTACATTTGCCCTGACTGGTTTGGCTCAGCAGATAGAGTGTCGGCCTGCGGACTCAAGGGTCCCAGGTTCGATTCTGGTCAAGGGCATGTACCTTGGTTGCGGGCACATCCCCAGTGGGGAGTGTGCAGGGGGCAGCTGATCGATGTTTCTCTCTCATCGATGTTTCTAACTCTCTATCCCTCTCCCTTCCTCTCTGTAAAAAATCAATAAAATACATTTAAAAAAAGAACTTATAAAGAATCTACTTTCTCCAAACTTCTAGGCTTGAAATTGAGGCTCTGCATATAGTTTACTGATGCCTGATAAGTTGGGTCTATTTTCAGGGCCTGTTTTCCCCTTTTCTTGGGAAAAAAGGACACAAAAACTGTATAAGTATATAGATTTTGAAGAAAAGAAAATTGTGCATTTTAGGAGAGAGAAAACTTCTTATAGTTGCACTAAGTATAGTGAGACCACAGGGAAAATGTTTTTCTAAGATTTGTTTTCTCTTTTAAATTCTATATAAAGGAAAGTGCCATTAAAGTCTCTTTCATGATTTTTCCCCCCTCTAAAATGCAATGTAAACATTTTGGGAGAAAATAGTTGCCTACCTCTGTGATGTCACAATCTAAATAGTGTAATTCTACTGGCATTATTGAGGGCTCATGCTCAAGCAAAAATATCCCCTATAATTAAGGAAAAATACCTGTTATGGGACACAATGCACATTCTTCACCGAGTCTCTACTTTCGCTGCAAAAAGGCAGCCACCAGCGGGTCTTGTGAAAGAGCCTATACTAACTGGCTCGTTTGATCCCTTCCAAGAAAAAAGTCAGTCTCTAGGGAAGGTGTAGAGGCAGAAAAGCTTCGCTTTTGATCACCATGGCCTAAACCTAGATTGTCTCTATTCAAATCTGCCTTCGTAAGCGAAATTGTGCTTTCAAAATGGGAGTGGGGATTTACTCAAAAAGTGTTTCTAAAAGCCAAAATGCATTGGTGCACTAGTCAGCATAATGTGGTCTGGAACTCAAAGTCTGGGAGTGAAGGAAAAAACTAAAATCAGAGGTGAGTCTAGATAAGAAGAAGGAGATGATTTTATTTTATTTTTTTTGCAGATGTCAAGAACAATCACATTCTTCAATTTTCAGTTGAATGTATAAAAAATATGAAATTTGAGCTTACTGGTGACATTATCCACTCATGTAGTTGGCATAATGTTTGATTCTTTAATGTTAACGTATGTTATAAGAATAAAGTCATAGCCTAAGTGAAATAAAGTCTGCCCTAATGACTGTTGCATTCTAACCATATTTCACATAGAAGTCTCGACTACCTATGATTCTCTTCAGCTGCACTACTTCTGTGTTTGCTTTATCTGCTTATTAATTTAAGATAACTTTTGACAACTAATAAAATTCGCTGAGTACTCATTGGGTTTAGCCCAGAACCTAATTGTGTTGTACAGTCATGATAAATGCTTAAACTTGTACGTATGGTCTCAGTAGAATCAACTCAAGGTAGAAAATGCAAGAGTTATTTCTTTCAGCATGCCCTAGCATTGAAGACAACTTGCTGCTACTAAACATTTTATCTTAAAACAGGGACATGTCAGTGCTATTAAAATAATTTTTTATTATTAATGAGACTCATATTATCAATATCATTCTCATTGTTTATTACTCAATCAGGGATATGTTTGCATGTAAAATTTCTGCTTCTTTTGTACATTTTAGTCACCTTTGCTAAAAATTGAAAACCAGACTTTTTGATTATTCACCTTGCGGCAACCTCTGAACTAATTACTTTACATACATGCACGTATTTAGCATTCCCGTCAAGTGTTCTACTCTGCTGCATATTACATACCGAGTCTCCATGGACACACTCTGAGGATGATAGAGCCTGAAATTGCACTCTAAAATTGGAAATACCTAACTCAAGCATTCTCCCTAATCACACTCACCTACCCTGACCATTTATTTATCCAAGCATTCCTACTAAAATATTCCTTTGACATCAGTTAGGTATCCAATAAATTAATTCTTCTATTCTCTTTCTATCTAGCCCACTGATTCTCATGTCCCCAACAAACATGACAATGTCCAGTGACATTTTTGGTTTACAACCCTGGATATGTGAGTACCATTGTTATCTAATGGGTAGAGAGGCCAGGGAAGCTACTAAATACCCTACAAAGGACAGTTCCCATAACAAAGAATCATCCAGTCACAAATATCAACAGTGCCAAAGTTGATAAACCCAGCATTTAGTTCCCTACTGTTTTTATTTTCTTCATCAACAACCCTCTAAAACAGCACACCTGCAAATATACTCAATTTTTTTGCACATAACACCTTCCATCACCACTCTTTGAACTCCCAATCTTATGTTGGGTATTGACTCCCTACAAAGACCACCGGAAACACCGAGGGATTGAGCAAAACTAAGGGTATTTAGATCACCGAAGTAAAGAAGAATACCACCTTGACAGGATATGAGAAAGGTCTCAGAAGAGGGAAATCAGAAAAAGATATTTATAGAGCTGTATGCTTGCATTAGGTCTTTTTAAGGCAAGTGTGAAAAGATAAGGAAATAATTGAGAATGGCAGAATTTATGACACAGGAGCCTGGATTGGTGGGCACAGAGATAGGATCTTGAAGTGACTATTGATAAACAAGCTGCTAGTCTTGATAAGTAAGCTATTTTGGTTGTTTCATAGTCTTATCTTCCAAGAGAAAATATTTCTTGAAACTAAAAGTTAAGTTAGTTTTGGGTTTCTTGGTTTGGTTTCAGTCTGGTCCCAGTAACTGTTTAGCACAGATTCGGGAATATATTCTTTATACTAGAATTGATTAACATAAAAACAGGACAGTATGTTGGCTTTAATTCTTACTTAATTGAACTTAATAGCTGGACTTCATGCTTCAACTAAGCAACTAAGTATGGAGGAAAAGAATCACATAACTGTACAGCTTCGTATCACTATATATAAATTTATAATTGCCTATTTTGATGGCCACAAAACACCTTCCAGCAATCTTACTGTTTCTCCAGTAAACTCATTCTCCCCGTTACTAATTTTATTTCTTCTCCAGTCACCAAAAACCTCTGAGTTTATGAGTTTCACAGAGACAACAGAACCTATCAAATAAGAGCTCTGCCATCTTCACTCCCTCATGTCTCATCTCCTGTCACTTGATTCCTCTTCATATTTGCCTACTTCAATTCCTGAAACATGGCTTCCTCCTTATTCCATTAAGATCTACTAACATACTATTGCCTCTTTCTGGAAACGTAACTTCTCCCTATTTTTAATCTCATTTAAACATTTTCATCCTTTGAGTTTCAATTTTATTGCCATTTCCACAAATAAAATCTTTCCTTAATTCCCAGTCCATCGTACTACCCATTTGAATTCTATTCTTTCATAACATCTTGTATTATTTTTTTCTTTATAATTATCAAAATTCATAATTAAAATTATCTGTGTTTCATAAGAGGAACCATACTTGCATTATTAAACACAGTAGACTATCATGTATAGTATCAAATATAGTAGACATTCAGTAAATATTTGATGAATGAATGATTGAATGGATTAAATGACTAAACTTGCTCAGAGGGTGTGAATAGCTTGTGTAAGGTAGAAGAGCACCTAGCAATCACCAGAACTCTGAATGAGCACACAATTTATCTGACTTCCTAAATCATGCTGTCTCCTTTATACTGCATTGCCTTTACACAGAAATAACTAAGTTAATTTTGTTTTCTTTGCCTCCCATGTTCTCATTTTTTATTTGTTTCTATCTACATATCAATATCCAGCAAAGTTTATTTTACTGACTTTTTTTTATCCATTTGAGTCTTGAAATATAGGAATTTTCCTTTTCAGTCCCATATAGTTCTAGTTCCGAATACAGTTTGCACCTATACATCAAAGTTTTCATTCCACTTAAAAATTTTTTATCTTTTAGTTACCAAGTCTTTTTAGCTTTGAATCACATGAACCTTTAAAAGTAATAACTGCTCTTTTAACTAATGGAACAGCCTTGGGATGTGCCACTCAGTTCTCCCTTTAAGAAAAATAAACAACAACAACAATAACAACAAAACACACACACACACACACACACACACACACACACACACACACACACAAAACAAACATGTCATTCAGCCACAAGGAGTTCAGTTAGCGGGCAATCTTTAGCTATTAGCACCTTCAGGAACTGCCTCAGCTCTCAAGCCAAGCCCACTTTCTTACCAGGCAGCCCTCAGCCAATCACCGAGCACCATTCCTGGGCAGCCAGGATCCTCTAACAGGCCATCTTTGTCCTAGAACTGCCATGTGGGTTGGTGGACAGGGTCAGATCTGCATTTGAAGATGAGACTCTCCCTGCCCAATCTTGCTTTGTTTGTCCTTTTCTTTCAGATCTTTATCATGATTGCAAGGCTTTCCTTACTCAACAAATCTCTGACACTCCATCCCAAAGTCATCATCCAGGAGTATTCGAATGGCTGACTAATTCAGGACTACATTTCTATGCCATTAGGTGAGTCATTAAATCCAATTCACTAAGTGTTTATTAAACACCTATGTAGGAATGGAGTGGGCACAACATGTCTTAAGGGCTTACCATGTGCCACATATATTATATATGATAGCTTGGTTAATCTTTATAACTTAGAAAGGAAGTATTATTCTCACTTTACAGATAGGAAACCTGAAACTTAGGCTGCATACTCTGCCTAGTTTCATCCAGGAAATCAGCAGCAACAGAGTTATGGATGAGACAAAAATCGGTCTGACTCAAAATCCTGGACTCTGACTGTTATACACATGGGGTTATACCAACAGTAACGTGAGATGTTGGTTGCTATGAATAATAGAAGAATTGCAAGATAATCTTTGCCCTCAAGTATTTGTAAGACTTCTAGTTCTAAACACATCTAAATCTGTGGAATATGAATTAAATGCTCTCTTATTGTGGATAAGATCCAGGAAACTATAGAAAGTTCCATGTTAAACAGAACGTCCATTGCTATATCACACTTACCTTTAGAATTGGTCACACTATATCCCCAATTTTATTTTATTTTTTTAAATATATTTTATGGATTTTTTGCAGAGAGGAAGGGAGAGGGATAGAGAGAGAAACATCGATGAGAGAGAAACATCGATCAGCCGCTTCCTGCACACCCCCTACTGGGGATGTACCCGCAGCCAAGGTACATGCCCTTGACCGGAATCGAACCTGGGACCCTTCAGTCCGCAGGCCGACGCTCTATCAACTGAGCCAAACAGGCCAGGGCTATATCCCCAATTTTAAACTGAATGTCAAATTTAATTTGCCTGAGGAAGCCTGACACTAAAAGTCTATCACAGATTACAGAAATAGACTTGACAGCTGTCTGATGGATCCACCTGATTAGGAGGATAGGAGAGTGGATGATAAATCACTGTTTAGAGCATTCTTGCCTCATACTCACCCATCCCCTAAACAGCTTAGTATCCTATTTGAAAGGATTTTGTCTTCATAAAGCTAAACATCAAAGAAAATATACCATTCCTGCCTGACCGGTTTGGCTCAAGTGGATAGAGCGTCGGCCTGCAGACTCAGGGGTCCCAGGTTCGATTCGGGTCAAGGGCATGTACTTTGGTTGCAGGCACATCCCCAGTGGGGGGTGCAGGAGGCAGCTGATCGATGTTTCTCTCTCATCAATGTTTCTGGCTCTCTATTCCTCTCCCTTCCTCTCTGTAAAAAATCAATAAAATATATTTAAAAAATATATATATATATACATATATACCATTCCAGATCACAAAAAGGCTCATCCTATACACTTATGTTACCAAAGATTTCTATTAATCATGTCCCTGTCTTTCCAAATAATAATTTTCAAGGTTTATCTACAATCTTATCTATAAGAGGAAGGCTCATTTCACTTCATTGCCCTCCCTTTTTCTAAATCCAGAACTATTTATAATTTTATAATAAACTTAAATATTTCACTTATTATTCAACACACATGTGTTGACTACCTACTATTGCAAAAATATAGTTGTCACTGTGGGAGACACAGAGGTAGACAAAGGCTTTTGCCATTAGAACTGGAAATCTAGTTGAGGAGGCATAAACTCAATAACTTAGAGAAGCATTTCTTGGTCAATAAAAGATCAAGGACAATAAAACAACAGGGTTAAATGAAATAACATATATAATAATTATTTTAAATTGTAAATTGTTGTTGATAACAGTATTGCTAATAAATTATTGCAAGGCAAAAGAAATGTGACATAGTAGAGATAGAACTAAGTGTCATTTAAGTACAGCTGATGGTGTGTGGAAATAATACTTAAATTAAGCTGGTCAGGGGGAATAGATTTTGGCTTTGGAGAAGAGAAAGGTGGACAATAAAGATTGAGACAGTATTTAAACAAATGCAAGACTACATGAAAATGTTTCAGAAGGAGTAAGTAGTCTGATGGGCCTGCATTTTTTATGCAGGGGTGACACTTCTAAGAAATCAGATTTGAAAGGTAAGATAGGGTCCCTCTCATGGGGAGCCTTGATTGTCATGTTAAAAAGCATAAACTTTCTATTGTAGGGATGTTTTTATAGTGGACATGTGTTTGTTTTGTCCTGTGGCTTTCACTGTTTTCTGTTTAAGTTTTGTGGGTTCAGCACCCTTTCCCTATGCCCTGTTATTCTGGTGAGATTTTGAATCATGCCACCCAACGTCTAATTCCAGGGGTGGCCATACAACTTGAGTTTAACACAAGGTGCTCTGGCCTAGAAAGTTGCATTTTGAGCAGAGCCTTATAGACAGTGACCATGATTGGAGCTGAGTAATTCGAAGGCTGAGCTCTAGAGAAGTCCAGATTCTGAGATCTCTAGGGCTGCCTAGATCTTAGCTAGATCTCTCTGAGGTCTGACCTTTCAGCTTTTCTCTTAACACATTGTTACTAATGTTAGACAGATTCCCTTCTCATTCCAGGCCACCACACCACACACCTCTAGAGCAATGAAGAACTTTGAGTAGATTAATATGATCTGAGTTACAGTGATCATGTGTAGAATATATGATGCTTCAGAAAATAAATTCAAATTAAGAAATTATAATCATAATAATGAGGATCCAGAATTATTCCCACACTCATTCTAGTTTAACCTTCCTGAAGCACATCTCAACCCATGACTCTTCTCTACTTAAAACCTTTCAGAAAACACATTTCCAAACTGATGAACAAAAAACAGATCCAGAGACAGAGAAGCATCGATCAGACCGTCAAACCTCAGAGGGGAGGTAGGGGAGGGTGGGGGTATGGGGGAGAGATCAACCAAAGGACTTACATGCTAGCATATAGGCCTAACCAATGGACACAGACACCATCCTTAATAAGTAAAGAAAACACATTTCCCACAGGAATATTAAAATTCTTTGACCAAGTATGCAAGCTCCTCAGATCTGGCCCTCACTTTCATTTTTAACAGTACTTCTTTACTCCTTTTCAGGTATCAAATTTCAGGTCTCTCTGAAACTACTCACTATTACTACTCACTCTTGATCTTTGCCTCCCTGCCTTATTGAACTTCCAGAGACCTGGCCCTTAGAGCAGTGAGAATGTCGCTCTAGAAACAAAGGGTCAAGGGAGAAAGCCTATTCTGTTCTCAAGCAACAGAATATAACTAGTTCACCCTAAGGGTCTACCCATTGGTATCTTTCTCAATGGCATGTACATATTGATGAGCAAGCCAGGCACCTTGCAAGAGCCATGACATTATCATGTTAATGTCTTAGGTGGTAAAAACAGTTGACTTTGTTCTGTCCTGAAGGTGTTGCCCTTCCTATATTAATGGAAGGGTTTTTCCTACCTTTCCAGGCGGGTTACCTCAATAAATCTTAGTAACAATGATGGGAGTTAGGCTGCTAATCTGCTGGGAAGCTCTGAAATGGCCTTCTTACTGCCCTCCTGGTCAGCTTTGAGTGTAACCCAGGGCATGCCAGCTGGTTAGTTGTGTAGCAAGGCTCTGGGAACATCTGGGCAAGAAGTCATTACTGGCTAGTGCTGGTTGATGATGTTTATGGAGCACCCACCTTATGCAGAGCCTTTAGGACTGCCAGCCATTGAAGGGGAAATATGTCCTGTGACCCTGGGGGTTTGCAAACTAATTGAAGGTTTAGAACATGCACATATGAAGAGAAGGTAAGTTAGGAACACCAAGTAAAAGTGACACCTGGGGCAAAGAAGAGCACTATGGAAATGTCATTCTCTCCACCAACTTTCTCCAGTGCCAGCCCCCATCACTTGAGGAAGTAAGCTTCCAGGAGCTCCCCAAACTTCATCTCTTAGCACTTGTCACCTTGACTCTAAGTAATGTTTACTTGCCTGTCTTCTCCACTGGGCTTTACACTCCTGTCTGATTTATAGCTATAACCCAACCCCTTCGTGCATTACCTGGCACAGAGTAAAAGCTCAATCGTGAAATATTAAATAAGAAAATCTTCCTATTGAGATAAACTCAGGATATTCAGTTTGTTGGTGGGAGGAATACCCTTTAACAGGGGAAGGCCCCTACTCTGTTACTCTGCATTTCACATTTCCTTCTGATTCTCCTACTTTGATTATTACTGTTACCAGAATATTTATTTTTTCTTTTTGAGTTATAGCTTAAAAATTCTGGGTTTCATCCTAATACGGAAGTACATATTTTCTTAAGACATTTTTATTAATAAGACTATTTGAGGAGAGAGGTGAGAAGAAAGACAATTCCTGATTTCTTCATAACAACAGAGCCTCAGGTACTTGCCTTTTACTAGTAAGAATCACTTTTAAGGGGATTTATACTATAGGTAGGAAATAGTACAAATATTTTAATAAAAACTGTAATTCAATCACCAAATTTATAGCTATTCTAATTTCTTATTCTTGCTGAAAATAAATGCACAATAAATATTCCTTGAATGAATGAATGAATTATTGCCATCTCAGTGCATCTTATACTTAGAGTTATCTTTTCAGTTATGGAAATGATTGTTCCAGAGAATGTGAATATTCTTATCAGTAAATCATGATGGCAAGAAATAGAAGCCAAGAGATTCTGACTTTCTTAAGTACCAGGTCCTCTTAAAACTTTCTTCCATGCTTCTATACCTATTTAATGTGTCAAATTTTCTCAAGTTATACCATGGGTAAGGGAGAAAAAAGGGGAATAAGTAGCCGAAACCGGTTTGGCTCAGTGGATAGAGCGTTGGCCTGTGGACTGAAGGGTCCCAGGTTCGATTCTGGTCAAGGGCATGTACTTGGGTTGCAGGCACATCCCCAGTAGGAGATGTGCAGGAGGCAGCTGATCGATGTTTCTCTCTCATCGATGTTTCTAACTCTCTATCTCTCTCCCTTCCTCTCTGTAAAAAATCAATAAAATATATTTTTTTAAAAAAGGGAGTAAGTAGAAAAGCTGTGTTGTTGTCTCCATCAGTCCTGCTGTGTGGCCTACTGCTTGAGCAAATGGCAGTATTTAATCTTTTATTATGGTTGAGTACCATATATGTACCATATCTTCTTTAGCCAACCACCTATCAAAGGACACTTTGGTTGTTCCCATGCCTTGGCCACCTTGAATAATGCTACAGTGAACATAGGGTACATATATCTTTGTGAATAAATTATGTGTGAGAGAACACTTACCAATCAGAACCTATGAAAATAATCTAATTTAACGAAAGTTCTTGGAATCTAATGCAACCAAAGAGCTTTTTGTGTGTGTTTTAAAACAAGAAATAAAACTATCCTAATGTCATAAATGAGGCATGAAGTTCCTAGCTCCAACAGCTTGGAAATTATACAAAAATCAAGAAGACCCTGCAAGTAGAAAGTTCTCATTGATTATTTGAAGTTATTAAGTTACCTTTATATATTCAGAGACTGACGACACTTTTATGTAAAGAGCCAAATAGTGAATATTTTTTGGCTTGACAGTTATTCAACTCTGCCATTATAGCCTTAAAACCACTATGAATAAATGGGCATGGCTGTGTTCCAATAAAACTTTACTTACAAAAACAGGTGACTGGCTGGCCCATGGGTTTACTGATCAAAGGAGAGAGCAATGGTTTTGAATAGACAGATGTGGGTCCCATTCCCAACTCCTACCCTCTTAACAGAGTAGCCTTAGACAAGTTGTTTATTCTCTAACCAAACTCCATACCTCATAAAGTCAATGAAAAATGCAGGTAAAGAGACCTGGTCTAGATGAGCCTCTCAGTAAATGGTAGTTGCCTTCCTTTCTACATAGTACCAAAGGAAAATTGGAAACAGGCTAAGTGAATTTGGCTCTCACATGTTGAGCTACTTGCAAAGTGGGTCAAAAGGTCTCTGGGGAAAATTTGGAGAATATATTGTGTAAATAAATCCCATAGAGAAAGATACCATATAAAAGTGCCAGAGTTTTAATTTTTAAAATGAGCAACTTAATATCTGGAGCAGCGTTTAATGGGTTTAAAAGAACAGAACGGGATGTGTTATTATTGCCAGCAGGGGACTACCTAATTGGGAGTCCATCACCTACCAGAGAAAACACAGCTGGAACCCAATCAACGCCTGGTGAACAAGAAAAGGGTGTGCAGGAGAGGTGGGGAGGAACAAGACAATGGGTTGCTAGAGAGATAGATGCAAATAAATAAATAAAAAAGGCATGGCTCCAAGGGAACTCCCAGCAAGGGATCTCAGGAACAGAACTTACAAGTCAGAGTGCCCCAGGGGTACATTGTGATTTACTGGAAACCCATCACATCCTTCTCCTCTCCATCAATAGTCATGAGGTTACAGCAAACTTAAATTTTCATCAGGAAAAAAAAAAAGGAAGACACCCTTGATCACACATTGTCCAGTGCCTTTCCCCCAAAAAGAGGTATTACAACCTCCAGAAATTGCCCCATTGCTGAAGGCTGGATACATTCTCCCCCTCCATGTTCTCCAGCACGTTGGCTTATTCAAATGAGGGGGCAGCACAGGCTTTTTATTTCTGAGCTTTGCATTTGTTCTTAAGCACCTGAAAGGAAAGACCCCGTGTGCTGTCATTGGAGTTACGTTCACACTGCCTGGTTAAGTGTAAAGAGTTTGATAAATATTTATTGAATGAAGAATAAATAGCTGGATGTGGACTAAAGATGAGTCCCTTTTTTCTTTTAAGATATTTTGATGGCCTGTCCAACATGGCTCAGTGGTTGAGCATCGACCTGTGAACCAGGAGGTCACAGTTTGGTTCCAGGTCAGGGCTAGATCCCCAGTGCAGGGTGTGCAGGAGGCAGCCAATGATTTTTCTCTCAACATTGATGTTTCTCTCTCTCTTTCCCTCTTCCTTCCTCTCTGAAATCAATAAAAAATATATATACTGGGGGGAAAAAGATACTTTGATGTTCCTTCAATCCTCAGTAAACTGTCACCCTTTCAAATTTAATGTCTCTAATTCCCATTGTCTTGATCTGTGAAATACTTCACTTTCTTGTTGAGGTCTAAGTTGTACGATAACAGTGAAGAACCGATCAGAGAGTCAGGCAGTTTGTGTTTATTAATTCTTTCCCCCTTCATGTCAGTGTGCTACTAGCCTCAATCATTTCTTTTTTTTAAATATATTTTATTGATTTTTTACAGAGGAAGGGAGAGGGATAGAGAGTTAGAAACATCGATGAGAGAGAAACACCCACCAGCCGCCTCCTGCACACCCCCCACTGGGGATGTGCCCACAACCAAAGTACATACCCTTGACCGGAATCGAACCTGGGACCTTTCAGTCTGCAGGCCGACGCTCTATCCACTGAGCCAAACCGGTCAGGGCAATCATTTCTTAATGAAACATTTACCTGCAGATATATTTGCTCTTGGTGTCTTCTTTGTAAATCACGTACAACAGAATGAAGAAAGTGATTTAAATCACTTTAAACAGTAGTAATTTTTTTTTAATTTCCATTGAAGTAGTATGCATTCTAGACAGGCCAACATTTACTTTGCTTCACCTGAAATTATCGTTGAAAGTGACTCAGGCCTTTGAAATGCACTGCCTTTTACATGAGCAAGCCCAAAACCTTACTCCTCTTAATCAATGTCAGAGTGAAATGTACACTAAGTATGGAATCCACACCCTATCAACAGAAATCGCATGTAGATTCACAATAGGCGGTAGAGCCAAGAGTTCAACTTTTGGCATCCGATTTTTGGTGATCACATCCTGATCCACCATGATTAGTTGGTAAAATAGAGAAAATATTCAGATCATAGGGTTATTGTAAGGGTTCAATGAGTTAACATCTACAAAAATCACTTTTAGTAATGCCCAACACTAAGTAGCCACCATGTTTGTGTTAGCCACAGTCACTATTATTGTCATGTGGATCACGATGAAGAAACACTGGCTGTCTCTGAAACCCAGGTCTACAAAGACAATAACACCGGCAAAGAGCACTTTTACACTGCCAAGTGCTTTGTTACCGCAAACTTTCCCTGGGACAACGGCATCTCCATCCCTCTCCATACCGCACACAGAGAAAGTGGGCTAAGAGCAGCTCCATTGTCTGCCAAGGCCATACAATAACTAAATGCCAGAAACAGATGAAAATCCCAAATCTGACTGCATTTGCAGTATTTATCCACCGCACCCCAGCGAAGGCAGGAAGAGATGTAAGCATGAAACCAACAGGAGGAACACAAGCCCAAGTGAGAGCCTGACTGCCGTAAGATAAGGAATTTTAATACGGATCAAACTGTGGGAGCACACCTGCGAGGGATTCGTGCCTTCTGGTGAGGAAGCAGTTCCCAACATCAAAGTGCCTGAGCTTGCATTTGATCCCAGATCTTCTGAGTCAAACTCTTATTTATTCATTTGCTCTTTTGAGTATACCCTGGTATGTCTCTGGAAATATTTAAATACTGAATAGAAAACTGTTTTAAAAAGACTATTACAGCCCTAGCGATTTGGGTCAGTGGATAGAGTGTCCATCTGAGGACTGAAAGGTCCTGATCCCGGTCAAGGGCACACACCTCAGTTGCAGGTTCGATCTCCCAACCCCCTGAGGTGCAGGCCAGAGGCAACCAATGGATGTGTCTCTCTCATATTGATGGTTCTGACTGTGTCTCTCCCCCTCCTTTGCACCCTCTCTAAAAGTTAATGGAAAAACATCCTTGTGTAAGGATTAACAAAATGGGAAAAAAAAGAGTATTACAGGCATTTATAAAGATGTGCTGGAGTATAGATTTCATACGAACTTTGGAACCTCTGACAATGTATATAACTTCATCTCCTATAGCTTTCCTTTCATTTAGTATTAATTGAATAGCCACATGGGATATCTTCTCAAAGGAAATGATGATTTGTCATGAAATGAGGATGTATTGGAAAAGGACTTTTAATAACACACTTTCCTTCATTGTATATTATTAGACCCCATGGCATCTTTCCATATTTTTTTAACATTTTTCTTTCTTTCTAGAAAATGTGCTAAATGTTGGTGCGACATTCAGGTCAGTGGTTAACTGGCAATCATTTGTTCATTAAAGTTACTTCTTCAAAACAAGACGGCACCATCAGGCAGATGGATAACATCAAGGCGGGGCTATCAGGCTTCATTATGTGAATGGGCTGTTGCTCACTGACAAACACAGGTATGTCCTGCATTAGGAATGCAGAGCCTGGTCCATCCTGCTGCAGGAGTCAGAAGCCAGCCATGTGTTTTGATGAGATCATCAAACCCCCTTCTCTGAATGAACCCACAGGAGATGAAAGAACCATGCAACAAATCAAGTTCAAAGGCTCTCTTCTGCGCTGCCTTTGCTTTGTCACGTAAGCACTTCAATTTTCTTCTCCAGCTACGCTTTACCCTTCTTAAACCTTATAGTCAATAAGCCATCCTTACACATCACTTTCTGATATGACATCAACTATCTCTATGTCAGTGACTCCTAAATCTTTCTCTTTAACCTCGATTTCCCCCCATGATCCCACTGTATGTGCCCACTGAATCTCTCCCCCGGGGGATCCCACAAGTACCTGAGCGTTAAAAGCAGAACTACTTTCTCATGACACATCTAAATCTGCTTTTCTTCTCCGTTTTTATCCCTAAATACATTTCAGAGCCATCTTTGGTTCCTTCCCCTTTCCACAACCCCTCTTACACTAAAAACTGCCAAGTCTATCTCTGAAATGCCATTCAAATCTGTTTGCTTCTCTCTATCTCCATTGCTGATGTTTTCCAGGGAGCCCCGTCTCTTTTCCTCTGAGATCCAACAGAGGTCTCATTTATCTTCTCCTATCCAGTCACTTCCTTTTCCAAATCATTCCTCACACTCCATGTCTAAACCAGAGATCAGACAATGCCATTTTTCTCTTCTTAAATAGCCTTTCTTCCCATTCTGGCCCAGTGAATGTCTTCTCAATCTTTCAAGACCAAAGCCAACTGTTACAATTCCCCTACAAATCCTATCTTGACTTCTCCAGGCAGATTTAGTCTCTCTTGTCTGAATTCCAATAGCCCTTTTAAAAACATCAGTTACGGTGCTGTCACTTCCTTTGTATATTGAAGTGACCGGTGTAATAGAGACTTTGAGGAATGCACCCCGGGGACTGTATTGAAAAATTTTCTTTCCAGAATCCCAGGCTCAGATCACGCTTCAGCACTGAAATTCCTGCTGTTAATCTCCAATAGAATGCAAGTTCATGAGAACAGTTAGTTTGCGTGAAGGTTTGAGATCTCTTTTGCAACTCTATGCCAAAAGTTGAAGCCCCAGGCCTCAATAAAGAACACTTCTGTGTCTGTGTGTGCCCATGCACACAGGCACTAAACCCAAAACCTTAGCATATATTTCCCTGGCTTGCTTATACGGTCTCTTTTTTCCTTGTTAAATGAGAAGCCACAGAGTATACTGTCCTGGACTTTCTCATTCTCGGGTCATCTGCTTCTGAGAACTGTTAACTAATCTCAGCCTGGACCCACCTCACTTTCCTGTTTCTTGTCCCTTTTATTTTTCTTCGAAACCTCAGGGGCTGTATCATCTATAAATACCAAAAAATAGGGTCAATCTCCACGTCAATCTAACCCTCTGGCTAACAGTAAAGAAAGGCTTTATTTTTGTTGTTCTACTTTCAGAGAATTTATTTGTGAACCCTTTGATATGTGTTTAATACAGTGTCAGGTGCATGCTAGGAGCAGGTACTAAATAGTCTGTATTTGTCAAGTGAATGAACACATTCTCTTTGTACAAAGTTATTCTTGAATCAAGAAATGACGCTGTAGGTAAATAAACGTTAGATGTGAGTTCAGCATGTCCTAGATACTTGGCCAAAGAGAATCCTAAAGCACATCAAGTTGTGGCATTAAGTCTTATAGAAATATATCAGAATAACATAGCAAATCAACCTAAAAGGCATTCTCCCATGGCTCTGTACTTGTATGCTGATCATGCTGTCTGTTGTTGTTCTATCCTTCCATTATCCCTGCCTATTCAGTAAAATGTTATTAAGGGTTGCCACTGCCTGATCTCATTGATATGTAGAGGAAGGCAGGCAGGCAGGCAGGCAGGCAGGAAGGAAGGAAGGAAGGAAGGAAGGAAGGCAGGAAGGAAGGAAGGAAGTTGTATATATAAATTAATACTTTCTACTAGTAAACATTTTTTAATAACATTAAACAGGGTAAGGAGAATGGGATTGTGAGTGCTGCATGGGAATGGAGCAGATTGGAACTTCAATTACTATGAGACTAAGCCTATGAAGATAGAAATTAAAGAGATGGTATTTGTGAGTTGAAACCTTCATCATCCTATGAAGAACAGAGATCCCTTCCTGTCCTGTTCTGCACTTGCAACATGAGCAAAACATTCTGTGTCAAGCATTTGAGATCTCCAGGCTGTTCTTTACTACAGCACAATTTATCCCTGCATGAGAGGGATAAATTATGAGAAGCAAATAAAGAAGCAATTTAGATAATCTTGGAGAGTGGAATTCCTTAAGAAAAGCAGAAAATTCAGAAATTGTAAAAGGATAAAACTGTAAAAATGAAAAACTCTATAGAAAAGGTACTATCAAGAAATATAAAAGATATGCAATCCATTGATGAAAAGTTGCTGATACACATAAAGAATAGATATCCATAATTGTAAAAAGAGTTCTTATAAATCAATAACAAAATAAAAGAATTCTAGAAACATTGACAAGAACTATAAAAAGGTGATTCATATAAAAGGTCTGTATTTAGTGATATAGAAGAATATACACAATATTACAGATATGTAGATACAGATACATACTATATCTTCCTTTCAAGTATACCTGAATGCATCATTTTAGCATCTTCTCAGCAATTTATTTTGCATTCTTTAAAAAAACAAACAAACCACAGTCACTGAATAAAATATCCTCAAGGACTTTCGCTTTGGTCTATGGCTCATGGCAAGTATCACTTGACTCTGCTGGCAGTTAGGAGTGGCTCCGCTTTCATGTCACTTTGCTGATAAATAGCTTGGAGCTCACTGTCTACAGGATGCCCAGAAGCCTGCCGACAGGAGAACACCTTAGCTGGCCACCTGGATAATTATTCAATGCCAAACATCCAGGCATGCACAAAGAGCTGAATGGGTGACTGAATGTTCACTGTTCTTCCAGTTTTTATATATTTTTTGCCATGTTATTTTCTCCTTTTCACTATGATTGTCCTTCTGATTCATCTATGAGAGCAGCCATGGGGGCACTGAATTTTCTTTCAGAATGACAGCATCCCTTCCTGTTCTGCCACAGTTTCATCCTCCTTTCTCCATGGGATTTATGTTAGCTGAGGATCTGAGCAATTGATAAACTGTAACACTCCTCCCCATATGTCATTGATGTTGGCATTCATTCGGGGCCCTTTATGTGAGTCTGGGGGTATAAAGGTAGCTGCCCAATACATAAACTATGTTCAAAGTTCTAAACACAGTCAACATCCCAAATTAATCACATCTTGATTAAGGAGGGAGATGATAACGTATTTGGATCTTGTGGCTACCTTGAATTTAGATTCCTTATCCTCACCTCTTGCTGTGTAAACTGGTAATTTTTTTCAACTTTCTGAGCCTCCTTTTCATAGCCAGTAGAACCGAAATAACTTATAATGGTTGCTAAGTAGACCAAATAGGAAACCATAATCTGAAAAGGTGCCTTGGAAACTATCGAGGGATTTATACTTGTCAAGTATAGGGATGTACAACAGCATGCCCATTGTTAGAAGGACACAATAGCACCAGCAGCTGGATACACAGTACAGACTTAAATGCTTAGAGAACCCCAATGACAGGAATTATGCCATCGCATTACTTTGTGGTTCATACATTGGCTGAAATAAGGTGCACCTTATGAATGTTTGCTAGATGAGAAAAAAATGAAACTATAAAATAGAAGAATCTTTCTATTTCTTCCTTTCTGTCACCTCTCCAATACTTCCCGTTTCCCCAGGGCGTCCTTGTCAGTCCTCCCGCCAGGGTTTACCCAACTCTGCCATGCACATCTGCAACTATGCCTATGAACAAACAACAGAGTCCTGAAGGGGAAAATATGCTAAACTCACATCCATTTTGGAAGGACTTTGAATTCTGGTGTCCTTCCCCAATCCATCTGCTACTCTTTACTTTTCAGAGTCATCAAATAGTTTCCCCACGCCTTCTGTCCCTGGTTTTATATCTGTATTTATCGATACAGGCAGAATGGACTGTGCTTACTCCATCATATTCATGGCCAACCTTTGAACTTTATTTTTAAATAAAATCAAAGTATACTTTCAGAAAGAGCGTATTATTTACATATGCAATATTTTCCATAGAAAAACTATATAAATGATGCTAAACACACTTGAAAGCATTTCAGGTAACTAGCATGAATCTTATTTACACTGCTCCTTCTGAATTCTGTCTCATGCTGTCTTCTAAGTATGCCTACCAGCTATGATTACCTGGAGAGAGATTTGCTCTTTGTTATTTGCATTATAAAAGCAAGAGATTTCTTTTCGTCAAATATAAAAACTACGTTACAATACTGAATGTTCTCTTTCAAGCCACACATGCCTTTTCTTATTTCTAGTGCTTTACTATGCTCTTTTGACTTCACCTCCAAATTGAGAAATGTTGCCCTAACATATACTGACTATGTGCAGGTTGAAAATAGCCTGGAATATTTGATAACTGAATAGTTGGTATTTGTGGAACAGTTACTGGACAAGTAAAGGCAACTTGAAAATTCAAATGTGCTCCATAGACTACCATGTGGGTAATGCTTACAAGAATAATTGTGAATATTAGTCCAGAGAATTTCAACTAATATTTAAGATCTTGGGTCGACAAAGTTGTCTTAAACTTTAAATATTAACCCAAGTGGTTACTCTTTTTTATGGTTTTGGTTTGTTTGTTTGTTTGTTTTTAGAGAGAGAGGAAGGGAGAGGAAGAAAGAGAAACATCGATCAGTTGCCTCTTTACCAGCTCAATAATTGCTTTAGTGGAGAGACTATTTCCTGGAGCTTCCTACTCCACCATCTTCTATGGCATCACCATGTCTTGAAGTTTTGAGCATTTTTATGCTTTACCTATTCAAAATATAGAATAAGAAAGGAGAGAAAGAGGAAAGAAGGAAGGAAGGGAGGGAGGCAGAGGGAGGGAGGGAGGGAGGGAGGGAGGGAGGGAGGGAGACAGGCAGGGTGGGTAAGGGAAGGGAAGAGGAGATGCTGATACCTGAGCCATGGAACACAAGGCAACTAACCTGGGTTCTTAGATGACTTTGTTGGTGTTTCTGCCACATAAACATGTGTTTTCCTTGTGTCAATGTCATGTTGAAAAAGGCCACAAATTGCTGAAACAGTTGTATTGTCATAATTAACACCTTTTTTGTATTGTTCTGGAATTACTTTGCTCTCCCACTGTAACTGGTCAGCATGAAATAATTTATACAATAATTTTCTATCAGCACTGTTATGTATTCTGGTCCTTTTGCCTTAATGGCATTTTTCTTAGGCTCTTTGACTGTATAGTTCTAAAGGACTGAGATTGGTGTGGGGGGGGGAGGGGGGCCATCTCCAAAACTGTTCCAAGAAAAACAAATACAAATTGTATTCATTAAGCTTTCCACTACATCCCAGCAGGAGATTTCCTCCTACAGAGCTGTAGAAACATCTGAGAGATATGGTTGAGCAGGCTGCAGAAAGCACCGGTCTTCGAAGGAAGCTCTGACCTACCTTGTGTCTGCCTAGTTCAGGGGTCCTCAAGCTTTTTAAACAGGGGGCCAGTTCACTGTCCCTCAGACCGTTGGAGGGCCGGACTATAGTTTTAAAAAAAACGATGAACAAATTCCTATGCACACTGCACATATCTTATTTTGAAGTAAAAAAAAACAAAACGGGAACAAATACAATATTTGTATTTGCATGTGACCCGAGGGCCGTAGTTTGAGGACCCCTGGTTCATACTGGTTCTTGCTGCGGCAGCTTTCTCTTTCAGGTGGAATCAATTATGGCAGCATTGTTGGTGGCCAGTCTGCTCTCAGGAGGCATAAGGCAGTTTCGTAAGACAGATGCTTCTGATCTCCTGTCAACAATTAGGAGCATTACTGCAGCATGAAGCTGGAAATTCAAGGGGATTTCTGTTTTTGTCATTTCAGTGTTTGCCTCCACTAGATAAATGACGTTATTTAAGAATGGGGAGCAATGTCACACTTCAAAATATCTAACAGGGACATCATCTTAAGTAGTAGGCAGTGATTTCTAAATATACACCAGAGAGATCTCATAGGAAGCAACTTATTTATTAGTAAGAACCTCAGGGAAGATTTTCTGCCATGATTTAATGAGGCTGAGGATGAGGCCAGCCCCAAATTATCTCATTGTTTTTCACAGGCAATATGCACTGTGCCCCACTATCAGCTGATTCCATATACAGACTTCCAATACTCCTAGATGAAGAACGTAAGGGTGGAGTAGAGAAGTCTAAGAAGCAACTGCTTAATAAGAGCTAATTAAAAAGACTGGGTTGGTATTGAAAAGGACTGCAGAAAAGCCACAGAAACTTTATCATGTTTTCTGCTTCCTCCTTTCTCTCTGTCCTAGTCCTAGCTCAGACTTTCTGCATTGGCTAATTTATTAATAATGTTTAGCTACATTCATTTATTCATTCATGCACGTACTCATTCTATGAACCTGTCATTCAAATGTTCAGGGAACTTGCAGCTCCTCTCATCTCATCTTCAGTTTCCACCCACTGGTCAGTAGGTATGACTTTTAATTAAAAGTCCAATATGATTTGAAATATCACCTGACATGATCATTTAAACAGTTAGTTGCTGTAGGCAACATTCGAGACCTTCTTTGGATAACAATGCTTAGTCTCTTAGGAATCTTTGTCTCCCTTTGCTTCTCTTTCCAAAAAGTCATTTTATAGATTTGATAGAATCTTGGTTGACCCATTTTTGTGTCATTGGAGGGAGGAACTTACTGACTTGGGCTAGTGTTTAGGTGTATGTGGATATCTTCTTGTCTCTGTGGCATTGTGCCTTCCTTGATCTGGTTGCTGCTTGCCCCAGTGCCTTGACAGATAATATTTGAGGTGGGTATCATCATACTTGATCAGGTCTCTGATGCATCAAACTATGTTTGCATAGCTAGTTGCTATGCAACCTATCTGATCCTGGCTCCTTCTGGTTCTATGGATCCATATTGGGTCCTCCTTTGACTTTCAATTCTTTCTGGCCAGAGCAATCTATTGATTAGCCCTCATTCCATTGTATGCTTGGTCATAATTACTACTGCCTCCTGGCAAGCTCCTCAGCTACTTTGGAGGTCCATATAGGATGTGGGGAAGCAAGGAGCTGCTAGAGAAACATGTATCTCAGGATTTCTATCTTCCTGGAAACTGAACACTTCCAAGTTAACTTTGTAGTGACAATACCCTTGAAAGGTACCCTTTTACTTGGAGCCCGAAGTGGGGAATGGGCAAGAATTCCTTGCTCTCGGTGCTTGCCTAGATCAGGGGAAACTGGAAGCAATTCTGATGGCTTCCCTTGATTCCCTCTCACCAGCTCTTTCTTTCCCTTTTCACGTTGACTAGCCAGGGGAAAAAGCATGAATTTCCTTTCTTTATCCTGTCTGGACCTGACCTATAAAAATTTGGGGGCCAGATCTCCAAATCTCACTCGTGATAAAAAGGAAGCTAGCAGTATTCCAAACAATTCCTTCTAAACACAAAGATTTGCTGAAAATTCACAAGATTTGCTGAAAATTTTGTTGGAACTGTCAGTGAATAGGAGTTTCATTTCTGAGAATGGTAAAACAGCTTGTAGCAGACCACACCTTCCACAAAAACAAGGAGACAGTCTGGATTAATTTAAAAAAAAATGAGAAACAACATGTGGGAAACTCATTGAAGTGCCTTGATAGTCTGTGGCTTTTTACCTTAAAACATTCACCAATTCCCAATAGGTGGAGGTTAGAGAGATTGGAAAGTCAACCAGAAAGTGACTTTGACAAGGCAGAGAAGATGAACAGAACTTTTGGCAATTTCATGGGATCTAGATACAAATTGGATTTCACAGCTAATAAAATAGCAAGGGTCTTAGGCAGCCAACATTCCATGGAAAAGCAAAGTGTAGAGAACTGAGCCTGATAGTATGAGCTGCTCTTCTTGTCAAGACATTCATGATTTACAAGTACGCAAGAGGGCAGAGACGAGCCACGGGAAAACAAGGCAGTGAAGAGAACAACCTAATTGAGCTTTTGGTAGTCTCGTGGTACTTAGATAAAAATTGGAGAAGCCATGCATGAGATCTAGGGATCTCTCCCTCACACACAGGAATCATGCAATAATTTCAGCTATTAATATTATGGCACTGTCTTTGATCCAGGAATTCTACTTGTCAAAATTATCCTGAGAAACCCTTGGAAAAGTATGCAGAGATGTATTTCAAGGATTTCAATTACATAATTTATATTATTAAAATTTCAAATTAGTCAACCATTTAAATATCTTGATAAAGAGCTTTAGTTAGTGTAGATATGTTTATGTGCATTTCTGCATATGTATATATGAGTGTACAGAGAAAAATATATGTAGAATAGACACTATAAAGATTGTCACATTTCTATTGCAAATTTAAAATTGTGGGATTTATCCTTTAGTGGGGAAATGAAGCTATACTCTTAAAAACAGCCTCATCCAGTTTTAAAAGCAAAAGTAGACATTAGTTTCTGCTTTAATCCTTTTAATGTTTCACAAAGGAGAAACTGTATTGTATTCATAAATGTATTATATCCATAAACCCATTCTAAAAATATGTATGTAGCAGAACTAAAGTAAATATAAATCTAAAAATGGAAATGGGAAACATATTCCATTTGCTATACACTGAAAACTATAAAATAGTTAGAAACAAATATAACAAGTAGGAAACAGGAACTATATAAGAAAAACAATAAAATCTTACTGTAGACTATAAAATTATATCTTAACAAATGGAAACACATATGCTCTTTAAGAGAGGATTTACTATCATAAACCACTATTCTCCCTAAATTAATAGAAATTTAATGCAATCTCAATTGAAAATGCAAATAGATGTTTAAATTGAATTTTATAATAGACTAGAGGCCCAGTGCACAAAAATTCATGCACTCAGGGGGGGGGGGTCCCTCAGCCCGGCTTGTGCCCTCTCGCAGTCTGGGACCCCTCGGGGGATGTCCACCTGCTGGTTTAGGCCCGCTCCCTGGGGAATCGGGCCTAAGCTGGCAGTCAGACATCCCTCTGGCAGCCCAGGAGCCCTCGGGGGATGTCCACTGCCAGTGGGGATTAGGCCTAAGCTGCAGTCGGACATCCTTAGCACTGCTGAGGAGGTGGGAGAGGCTCCTGCCACCACCTCTGTGCTGGCAGCCATCACCCTGGCTTGTGGCTGAGCAGAGCTCCCCCTGTGGGAGCGCACTGACCACCAGGGGGCATCTCCTGCATTGAGCGTCTGCCCCCTGGTGGTCAGTGTGTGTCATAGTGACTAGTCATCCCCACTCATTTTGCTGTTAGGGTCAATTTGCATATTACCTTTTTATTATATAGGACAGAGGCCTGGTGCACAGGTGGGGGCCAGCTGGTTTGCCCTGAAGGGTGTCCTGGATCAGGGTGGGGTTCCCGCTGGAGTGCCTGGCCAGCCTGGATGAGGGGCTGAGGGACGTTTTCAGGCTGGCCACACCCCCTTCAGGGTGGAGGTCCCTACTGGGGTGCCTGGCCAGCCTGGGTGAGGGGCTGATGGCCGTTTTCAGGCTGGCCACACCCACGGGATGGAAGCAGGTATCTGGGATTTATTTATCTTCTATAATTTAAACTTTGTAGCCTTGAGCGGAGCTCAGGGCCAGCAGGGTAGGTGGGAAGCTTGGCTTCCTCCATCGCCAGGGGCAACCCGAGCCTCCTACTTGCTCCAGCTCCGTGGCCGCTGCCATCTGTGTGATGGAGTGAGGGTTAATTTGCATATTACTCTTTCATTATATAGTCTCATAAAGCTAATATGGAAGAAAAAGAGATACCCAAGAATAAAAAAAGGAAAAAACGGAAGTGAAAATAGTGAAGAGGGACTTGCCTTAACAGATATGATATATAAAACAATTCCCTATAATTAAATTAATATGTCAAAACATAAAAATATATGCATGCATGGGAGAAATAGGATGTAGAAGAAAGAAATGGGCACAAATATGTGAGAATTTCTTATATATTAATACTGATATTTCAGTTTACTAGGGGGAAAATAAATTATTGATAAGATTGTATCAGACTAGCTGTCTGGAAAAAAATAAAATTGTACCCTAATATATATAATTTAAATTTGTAGGCCATAGGGCAAAATTAAATTACACATAAAATACAGATTTAAATATTAAAGAAAAATTGGAGAGATGTGTTCAATACCTTGTTGATGGGGTGACAGGAACCTTCTTAATTAAGATGGTAACTAGAGTCTACTAATAAAATATAACCATTTTGCCTATAAAATATTTTAAATATTTGTATGACAAAGGATCTTAAAACCAAGGCAACAGACAAACAATGGATTGGAAAGAAAATATAAAATATTCAACACAAAAAAGTTTTGTTGTCTATACAATTGAAAATCTGCAACATCAAAAAAAAAAATGATTTCCAAAAATCCACATTTAATGTTCTATACTTAACTAACAACTCCTGCACAGCAAACCACAGCACAGTGTGAATATAAACCATTTTTAGAGTCTGAGCACAAGACCAATGGTTGCTAGGTTAAGACAGCATTTACTTAATTACAGACAGGTTATCCTATAACTTGACTAAGAACTTAGTTATTTCTTCTTATTCTGCAAAAAAATTCTTTCCCAAAGATCCATACTGAGTAGGATTTGTGACTGACCTTCATGTATACACGTTTAACATAACAAACTTTTGACATTCATATATTTTCCTTAACAAAATGCAAAGCTCTTAAGTACTGACAAGCAAAAGGCAAACAGCCCAATAAAAATAGATAAGAAATATGGGGAAATAAAGACATCCAAGGTCAAGAAATAGATTTTCAAACTCATGGATAGACATGCAAATTAAGTCCCTTCATCCAGCATTAACAGGCATACCCCTCAAGAAGCAGTAACATTTATTGTTGTTGGGGCGGCTGCTAAGGATGGTCTCATGGAGGAAACAAAATGGAATTGCTTTACAGCCTTTCTGGAAAGCAATCCGGTAACATCTATTAAAATTAGAATCCATTTGAGCTACCAATCCCTCTCTAGGATTATATCTACAGAAATAAAAACACAAGTATTCAAATATAAATGCACACATATTTTATTAGAGTATTTGTCATATGGGAAAGGTTGAAAAAAATATGGTATGTCCATACCACGACATACTATACAACAATTAAAAGGAATAAATTGGGCCTGGCTGGCGTGGCTGAGTGTTTGAGCACCAATCTATGAACCAGGAGGTCACAGTTTGAATCCAGGACAAGGCATATGCCCGGGTTGTGAGTTCTATCCCCAGTGTGAGGCGTGCAGGAGGCAACTGATCAATGATTCTCTCTCATCACTGATGTTTCTATCTCTCTCTCCTTCTCCCTTCCTCTCTGAAATCAATAAAAATATATTTTTAAGGGGAATAAATTGGAATTATACCTGTTGACTTAAGGAATTTCTATGAATGAGAAAAGCAGAAAGCAGAGTTTGCATACAATCTCATACTGAAAGAAAGAATAACCTTCATATGTATATAACTTGCATTTGTATATTATCATAAAAATATAAACAAAACTTTGGAAGGAAAATTATTAGAATGTTATCATGAGTTTTCTAAGTGTTGGCAGGGGGAGAGACTGCAGGAGGAGTGATATGAGAGGAAGGAGAGAGAGGACAGAGGAGGGAAGCAAATAGGAAAAAAAATTGATAGATTTTGTTGGCTGCGATTTTTCTTGTGCTTGTAAATGGCACTACTTAGAGATTCAGAAAGAGTTGTCTCTATTCATGCAAAAGGGATTTCATAAACCACTAAGCAGGAATCTGCATAATGGTCTATTAGAAGTATTTACTTGGAAACCAACAGTCCCAAATATAGGAGGTTGAACCCTAGAAAGTTACTTCATGTCTCTGATATTCACTCTCCCCAGCTTACACTAGGATAACAACACATAGCAACTGTCAGTATTGAGAGGATATTAATGTAAATTATATCAAATGCGTAGTAGTATTTAGGCACAGAGCAAGAACTCAAAAATGTTAGTTCTCTCCTTTCCACGTCAATCAAATTATGTTTCTTGACAGTCAGTGGCAGTCACATAAAATCAATTTCTAAGACTGAGAATGGTGGATTACCCAGGTTAGTTTTCAAAAACTACGATTTCAAATAATTTTTAGATATAAGAATGCAAAGGTTTTGTTAGACACCAACTAGTACACAACCATCCCTTGGGATAATTAATTTAGGCCTATTAATATACTCCCTGGGAATTTCAGGCATGGCTTTTTTTTTTAGGCCCTCACAAACTCTAGCTATCCTGCCAGCGCAGATATTGTTTCATTATTCGGTTGGATGCAGATGGTCGGTTTTCCTATCTTTTCACAATTTCTGTCAGCAGGTTTACAGAGAGTAAATGAACAAAGTTGATTTGGGGGACAGGACGAGGGGAGAGTGGAACGAGTCAGGCAGAAATGAACTTGACCCAGAAATCATACACCTTCTGCTACCCTTTGCACACTCTGCCGTGCGTCTCATCTCACTGAACACAGCAATGTTTGTGGAGCTGACTCGCGTACCATTCCAGGAGTTGGAAGGAAGAAGAGAGGCAAAGGGTTCAATATAGATCTATACCAGTGGTTCCCAAACTTTTGGCCATGCCCCATCAAAGCATCTCTAAAATCCTGATGCTCCCCCACCCCCCCCAACCCCCCGCCCATGACATATAATTCTTATTCAAAAAGTGAACTCCTATTCACGTGGAGGAAGTCTAAAAGGCCATTAACTTGGTCTAAACAAGCTTCCAAAGAACATGGCATCCATGAAAAAGAAAAAGGAAAGGACAGTTGAGGTACTGAGAAAGAAATCACTAAGAAATTGCTAAAATAATAATAATAATAATATGAAATGATATGAAAAAACAGCAAATAAAGTTTCAAAACATATAATAAAAAACTGAAATGCATAAATATGTATATAAATATATATATGTATGTATATACTGTCTATGAGACCCCTAGAATCATAAGAAATGCAAAAAATTCACTGTTAATAACTCATTCTCGATTGTCCCCTTTAAAAATCAAATTGTCCCCCTGTGGGGCATGTGCCCCATGTTGGGAATCACTGATCTATACCTTTCCCCCACTCACACATGAAAAGTTCTCCATTTCCCTTTGCTTTTCCCCTAGGCCCGTGGTTGGCAAACTGCGGCTCGCAAGCCACATGCGGCTCTTTGGCCCCTTGAGTGTGGCTTTTCCTAAGCCTTAGGAGTACCCTAATTAAGTTAATAACAATGTACCTACCTATATAGTTTAAGTTTAAAAAATTTGGTTCTCAAAAGAAATTTCAATCGTTGTACTGTTGATATTTGGCTCTATTGACTAATGAGTTTGCCGACCACTGCCCTAGGCCTTACATTACTATTTCACTGACATTCAAACACGGTAAGTGTGAGCAAAGGCTTCTTAAGTGAACAGATAGTAAATAAATATGTTTATACCAGACAAAGCAATGAAGGTGGGGTAAACCATTCTGTTCTCTTTTCTGGCTTTATAGGTTGAAGAAGGCTTTTAGCTATTTTCAATCATTTGTGGAACTGCATTATTAACTTGCCATCGAGCATCACATGGAGGTGATTCAAGGTGGCAAGAATTCAGTCAGAAAGTGGCATCCCAATAATGCCACTGACGAACTGAATAGTCTGGGAAATTCAACTCATTGAAGTCAAGTTCTTCAGTTACAAGATGTCCCATCTTGCCCAGCCAGCGTGGCTCAGTGGTTGAGCGTTGACTTATGAACCAGGAGGTCATGGTTCGATTCCCGGTCAGGGCACATGTCCGAGTTACAGGCTCGATCCCCAGTAGGAATCATGCAGGAGGCAGCTGGTCAATGATTCTCTCTCATCATTAATCAATCTCTCTCTCTCTCTCTCTCTCTCTCTCTCTCTCTCCCTCTCCCTCTCCCTCTCCCTCT
>NW_005871709.1:77759-147572 GCF_000147115.1 Myotis lucifugus | reverse complement strand
CTCTCCCTTCCTTTTTGATATAGATAAAAATATATCTTACCTAATAATAGACAAAACATGCACACTGCGTCGTCTGTACGCTACGCCTTAAGACACGCCCCACCAGCCAATCAGAGCGGACTATATGCAAATTAACCCACCCAAGATGGCGGCCGGCAGCCAGGGAGCTGGAGCAAGCAGGAGGCCAGGTTGCCCCAATGATGGAAGAAGTCAAGCTTCCCGGCCGCTGCTGCCTCCTCTCAAGGCAACAGTTTCAATTATAGAAGGTAAATAAACCCCAGATACCTGCTTCCAGTCGCCATGGCCACGGAGCTGGAGCAAATTTAAAAAAAAAGGAAAGGCTGGGAGCTTCGGTCTTCGAGGGGTTTGGCCAGCCTGAAAATGGCCTCAGCCCCTCACCCAGGCTGGTCAGGCACCCCAGCGGGACCCCCACCCTGATCCAGGACACCCTTCAGGGCAAACCAGCTAGCCCCCACCCGTGCACCAGGCCTCTATCCTATATAATAAAAGGGTAATATGCAAATTGAGCCTAACAGCAGAACGACTGGGAATGACTGGTCACTATGACACACACTGACCACCATGGGGCAGACGCTCAATGCAGGAGATGCCCGCTGGTGGTCAGTGCGCTCCCACAGGGGGAGCTCTGCTCAGCCACAAGCCAGGCTGACGGCTGCCAGCACAGTGGTGGTGGCGGGAGCCTCTCTCGCCCCCTCAGCAGCACTAAGAATGTCCGACTGCAGCTTAGGCCTGCTCCCTGCTGGCAAGTGGACATCCCCTGAGGGCTCCCGGGCTGCCAGAGGGATGTCTGACTGCCAGCTTGGGCCCGATCCCCCAGGGAGCAGCCCTAAGCCAGCAGGTGGACATCCTTCAAGGGGTCCCAGACTGCAAGAGGGCATAGGCCGGGCTGAGGGACCTCCCCCCCCCCCCCCAGTGCACCATTTTTGTGCCCCAGGCCTCTAGTTTTTTAATAAAAGGAAAAAAATGTCCCATATTATAGACTCCAAATTCTTCAATGTTCCACTAAATGTAAAGTATTGAGTAAACCATAATTTAGTAAGTATAAAATGGGAGAATCAAATTTCAGATAATGCATACTCAGCAATTAGGTGTTTTAAAGGAGAGTAATCCAATTTCTAACTTCTCTGCTATGAATGGCCATTTGAAAAATTCCTCAAATTTCGTTTTTAAAATCAAGGGCAGAATATCAATACAGTTTTGTGATAGCATAATAATAAAAGTAAAACGATGAAATGTATTCATTTTAAGTATCTCCAAGTTACTCTACGACTTACAATAAGTACCTAGTGATTAATCCTTAGTTTTTTGTGGTTGTTTTTGTTTTGTTTTGTTTTGTTTTTTGCCTTCAAAAGTTATAAAATAATACAGTCTAAGGTCTCTGTATGAAAGTTTCTAGTATGCTCCAAATAGGCCATGTATTTAAACTCTGATTTAGGGAAAATAAATCTGAGTTGATAGCCCAACACAAATTAGGTCATAAAAAGAAAACTGCTGCAGAAAACTTGAAGTTGCTTGTTAAATTAGAGAAGACCATTCATTGAAATCCAATGTATGGGTGTGTCCCTTTGGGGTTTCTTTCTAATTTTAATTAGAGAATTGCTTTAAGATTGTTTCTGGTTTTTTTAACAGACCATATTGGGGGGGGATGAAACAATGTTGCCTCTACTAGAAAAGGCATGAGAGAACCCCTCTGAAATTGTATTTTAAAAATAGTTCTGAAGAATGTAATTATGTGAATTAAGCATCCGGTCATAAACTAGTACACACACACACACACACACACACACACACAATCCTGGCCCATCTCTTTCAGATAATTACCATAGGAAATGAGTAAATACAGCAAGTGTTCTTAAGCCAAAAGTCTGGCAAACCACTGTCATCTTGAATGTTTCTTTCTTATTTGACCCATCTAATAAGATGAGCATGGGATTGGTATTCAGGAATATTAATATCTAGTCATGGCTGTGTATGTTTTTGTGTGACCTAAGGATTATCAAAGAAAAATTGCATTGGGCAAATTAATCAGGCAAGGAAGACTTTTAAATAAGACGACTGTGATGGATGTCAAGACTATTGCCACAGGGGAGAGAGACTGAGCGCGACCCCACTAAAACAGAGCTGGTGAGTTTCTCAGCTCCCTGGTGAGCTGGTGGAAAAAGTAAGGGAGGAGAGTGTGAGGGAGTAGTCAATGTGACAAGGCCATCCCTGTCTGCTAACTGGCTCTTGTTCAAATTAGGTTTCTACTCTCTCACTGAGACTGGGAGTAGGGGCACTTTCTTGATGATTCATTTCAAAGAACATCCTGAGCTATAAAACCTGCAGGAAGCTGTGAGAAGATTTACATCTTAAAGGGGCAGAGAAAGAAATTACAATTACAAATTTTCTGAAGTAAATGCACTCAGAGGGAAGTCAGGGGCCTATAATCTGGAAGAAATTTGTCTAAAATTTGGTCAGCCCAAGTGGAACGTTAGACTATCTTGGTCAAGCTGTTTTTATTATCTCCAAATATTAGTCATATTATCTAGAAAATTAGGGTAGAAAAAAATTAGAAAGTGACAAAAGCTGAGAGAGAGAGAGAGAGAGAGAGAGAATTTAGACTTGATTAATGGTAACAAAAATTGTGTTCTACCCTGACCAGTATGGCTCAGTTGATTGAGAGAAGTCCCATGCACCAAAGGGTTGCTAGTTTGATTCTTGGTCAGAGTACAGGGCAGAGTTTCTGGCTCAATCCCCAGTGGGGGGCATGTGGGAGATAGCCAATCAATGTTTCTCTCTCACCATTGATGTTTCTCTATCTCTTTCAGTCCCTCTCCCTTTCCTCTCTTTTCCTTTTTCTGAAATCAAAATAAAACCATTTAAAACAAACTGTGTGCTCAGTGGGAAGCAAGTTTAACAAGACCTATGAGATGCTTTATAAAAAGGTTTGGCCATCTTCAACTAATGGGCTATTTACCCTAAGTCACAATGCTTGGAAGCAAATTATAGGCGTCCTGAAGTTTCTCTCTCTCCCCTCCCCTCCCCTCCTCTTCCCTCCCCTCCTCTTCTCTCCCCTCCCCTCCCCTTCTCTTTTCTTCCCTCTCCCTCTCCCTCTCCCTCTCCCTCTCCCTCTCCCTCTCCACTTAGCTTTTTAAAAACACAGTATTTTTCAGGTCAAATACTAAAGCCCTGTATAACTTGTGTTTCAAGGGACAGAATAAAGTGTGAGATAATCCTTGCATTCCCTTTTAGTACTAAAATACTACTATTATATGCATTTCATAATATGCTTGTTCGCTTTAAATATCAGAATGCACTTCTGCTTATTGTGCATTTCTCAGTTCAATGGTGACTCTGCTATTTCTTCTCCCAACTGACTCCTTAGTATGTGTTATCCCAGATTTGTGGGTACCTTCTTTTTGTGTGCTAAATACAGTTGTCAAAGCTTGTTTCCGCTCTTACATACATACCCAGTACTCTTATATATTGAACTAAAGGCCCAGTGCACAAATCTCTGCACCAGTGGGGTCCCTCGGCCTGGCCTGTGGGGATTAGGCTGAAACCGGCTCTCTGACTTCCCCCGAGGGGGGTCCTGGATTGCAAGAGGGCACAGGCCAGGCTGAGAAACCCCCACCGGTGCACGATCAGAGCTGGGAAGGGACCGCGGGAGGGCTCCAGGGTGTGCCCGGCCCGTCTTGCCCAGGTCCAATTGGCAGGACCCCAGCAGCAAGCTAACCTACTGGTTGGAGCATCTGCCCCATGGTGGTCAATGCGCGTCATATCGACTGGTCAAACAGTTGAATGAACCATTGCACACTTAGCATATTAGGTTTCTATTATATAGGATTAGTGGCCCAGTGCACAGATTCGTGCACATTGAAAGGAAATTAGAAAAAAATATTTTAATATTGCTATTCACCCTTTCTCTATAATAGAAGTGTCAACCAAATTCATGATCGATAATGACAGCTCGAAACACACACATCTGACTGGCGCCAGCAAGAGCTTTATAATGTATCACGCATGTGCGAGTCAACTTAGCCTTTTATAGATATAGAATAAACTTGCTTAATTAGACCTGTTTTCTGATTTACCTAAACTTTTTCCAGCCCAGTGAAGCACCCCAACTTCTCTTTCAGGTAATTGTCAGCAACACAGCAGTAAATATCAACATGAAGCACATTATTATTGTAGATGACACAAGAAGAACAAAGGGTAGCAGTGTTTTGACTATATTCTGCGCAATCAGAAAACCTGAAGTCATTTTCAAGGTCCACCATTTCTTACTTCTTTTCAGTCGGGTCAAGTTTCTAAGCTTTCTAAATCTCTGTTTTCTGGCTAATGAAAAGAAAATACGATTCCACTGAGTCTCCTATCTACCTACTCCAGGACTTCTGTGAGGATCAAATGAGATGAGGCACGGGAAAACACTTCATAGACATTTGGTTAAAATGTAAAATGTTTGCACCTGGCTATAAAGCAAGTCATGTTCCTGGGCTGAACAAACTCCAAGGAGGTTAGTCGCTAAGGAGAGGAAGAGGGATGTTGCTATGTGATGTCATTACCTGGCATTCACAGCGACTGTTTCCGGGCTGAGCTGGGCTGTGGGCTGCGTTTTGTGCCATGGGACTTGGCAGCATTGGCTGCATTTTGGTGGGGTGTCACTCCGGGTTGGTGGTGGGGCCTGTGTCCCACTTGGTGGGAAGCTGAGTGTTGCTTTGTCAGCTCCAAGTCCATGGTACCATTTCTTTGTAAGTGGCCAGTGCGCATCATGGCAGCTCCTGTGTTAACCATCTGTCCCCAGGCGGTCAGTGTGCGTCACAGTGACTGGTCAGAGAGTCGGAGGGACACTTAGTATATTAGCCTTTTATATATATAGATAAGGAATCACCACAGATTTTTAAATTTGCTGACAGGCCATTACTGTTCAAAGTGTTCTAAAAATGGTAGCTACTAGCATAATCACTACCTGTGTCCTAAAGCAGGGAGGGTTCCAGAGAAGTACAGAAGGGGGAAAAAAATCCATGCTTTAAAAAATCCTAAAGACCTTTCTGAAGCAATAACTTTTTGTGTGGTTCTTTGATAGGTTTTTGAGAAATTTCTGAAAGATTGAAAGGAAGGAGGAAAGAAAGAAAAGAAAGTGAAAGTTGTGTGTGTGTGCATTTATCTCCAAATGTCCTTATTTCATTAATTATGTAAACAAAATGTATATGTTTCTGTTCATCTAACTCTTTAAAGAATCCTGAGAGTTTTAGCCTGATACAATCTTTAAGCAGCAATTCTGCTTCAAACTTCTTATTAACCACAACAGGAAAGGAATGATATCTTGGGAGAATTCCCTTTGTCTGGTAAAATGAGAGGAGTCAAAAGGTTGAGGTTACTTGGGGAATTTCTCTCATTGCTGGAACACACCAGATAGCTCTTTTGAGCCAGATAATGCTATTTTGGTCAATTAGTAAGACAGGCGAACTTCTTAGGAAGCAAATATTGTTTTCTTTTTAATAAATACCACAACTACATTATCCTATCACAGAACAGAAGACCTGAATGTAGTGTTCTTCAAAGAAGGTAACAGGTAAGGTCACCAAAATCAATAAAACAAAATTTGCACAATTACCAGCTCAGAAAATTAGACTGAAATATTTTTCAATTCTCCCAATGATTTAAGTGTAATATATTATGACATATTATAACAGTGCTATTGAACATACACTTATATAAACATGTTTATGCTATTGTGTACATTTAAGTTGGTGTATCTAAGACTAATTAATGGTAAACAAATGAACTAAAATAAATTTCTACTACTGGAAACACCATATTATATGTTTACTAAAAGTTATTCAAATATTAACCCTAAGTAAGAGTTTTATGCTATAATCACAGGTGTCAGTATAGACTTAATTCTTAACTGTGAAAAGTAAATTTTGAGTTTTAAAAATGCATTTAAGAAATAAAAACATGTGTAAATTTTATAGTGGATACAGTAGCTTTTAAGATAGTGAGGTATTTTAAATAAAACAAATAGATGTGCAAATAATATTATACTTAATAGATGTGTTCATTTACATCTGGGCTCAAATATTTGTCCATTTTATATCTTTAGTTGTATTATGTACACAAATCAACATGACCTACTGGAAAAACGATGGATAATAACATAAATAATAACGAATGTTAGAGAATGGACCTCATCTCTTGGCAATTGGAATGTCTTTTCTGAAATAATCAAGAAAGATGAAAGTTATCTCCTGTACATCCTTTTGTTTATAATCCATTATTCACTGTAAATCCCAGTGTATGTCATCTATTCCTCTACTCCAAGGAAAAAGCCGATTAATAATGTTATACTACATAAGATAGGATATGCATATTCATGAGCCCTCATGAATTATTTGTGAAATTGAAATGAGTAAACCTTTATCTTACAGGAAAGCAATTAAAAGTACTTGACGCCCAAGATGATAAATCCAAACTGGAAATTTGGTCCCGTGAGCATACACAATTTGAAACACTGGAGTGAGAAGTAACATATCACAGAAGATGAGACTTCCCAGAGTATAAAAGTTACAGTTTAAATATTCAAGTTGCTTTCTTGGATCATAAAACATCCTGGTGCTTAACGAGTTCAGCTCATTTTAAAAAGCTAAGCTGATGGGTGATTTAGGGTACGTTAGGACAGCATATTATCTTCTGACACACCTGCTTTATGAAAACCTACAAGGTTTTATATTTTTATTAAAGTGCCCGTGTAACCAAGAACCAAGGCGATTCCTCAGCCCAGGAGGGTTTAAATTTACTCAAGCTGTACAGAAGAAATTAACACATGATATAGAACACAATATCTTCCTACTGCACGTCCTAGGCTAGCTTAATAATGAAGTGATATATAAAGTTGTCAAAGGGCAGTGAATTTACAAAGAAAAAAATACATAATAATTGAAGTGAATGAACTGGAAAACAACATCCAACATATCCTGTGTGGAAAAAGCTCAAAGTTGTGGCCTAAGGTTAATAATTTATATAATGTAGTTTAGCAAATGGTATTCTAATGACTTCCCAACCTGGAAATGTATTTTTCTTTCTTTTTCTATTCTCAAGTATGTACAAAGCTGGGTTTTATAACCTGGGGAGAACAACTAGCTTTTATGGGAGTGCATGCTACTGTTGGGAAAACCCTTCAGGTCTTATTGTCCTATTGTCAATTTCATCTTAGTGGTATTGTTCTATAGTATGAATATTAAAGGGCACTGTTTAACATTCAGTTTGAAATATTTTCAGTCCTTCCCACTTGTTTACACTCCGTTCTCCATCTCAATGTTAAAGACACTTTCAGGGTGTAAATGATTTTTCCCATTTTACGCTGCCCCCTTTTCTTTTCCTGGCAAATATTTCCCCTCAAACCTTCCACCATTTAAAAGAACAAAAAAAGCTGCTTAGTTTAGAACTCTTTATATAATGAAAGGTCATTTATTTTACTAGCTTCAAAAAACAAGGCTTCCCTAAATGTCTGTATGTTGGGTGAGCACTGGAGCCTAAAACTGCTTTACTTAAGATTTTTTTTCATTTCTTAACAAAGGAACAAAATATGAAGAATCAACTGAAATGAGCCAAACTCAAAAACACCTTGGTATACTGCACAGGGAGAGGTGGATAAAAGTCCTGTCATCGGGATCAGGATCATGGTATAATAAATCCCAATTGACTCTTACCAGCCACTAGGTCTTAGAGAACCTCAGTCACTAGACTCTCATAATCCCAGTTCCGAAGGCTTGAATGAGATCATGTCCAGTAGTTCCCCCCTTATCTGTGCTTTCACTTTTCACAATTTCAGTCAGTTACTTGCAATCAACCAAGGTCTGGAAATATTACACGGAAAGTTCCAGAAATAAAATTTTTAAATCATATGCTGCTCTGAGTAACTTGATGCAACCTGACTACCCCTCCCCACGGGGGATGTGAATCCTCTCTTTCTCCAGTGTGTCCATGCTGTGTACACCCCCAATCATTAGCCACTCAGTAGCAAGGGATTGACTGCGGCAGTATCTCCGTGCTTGTGTGCAAGTCCCCCTTATTTTACTTAATAATGGCCCCAAAGTGCAAGAATAGCGATGCTGCCAATTTGGATACGCCAAAGAGAAGCCTCAAAGTGCTTCCTTTAAGTGAAAAGATGAAAGTAAAGTTTTGACAATAAAAAAAAATAATTATGTTACTGTTGCTAAGATCTATGGTAAGAATGGAATACTACTTGGCTGTAAAAAAGAAGGAAATCTTATCTTTTGTGACAGCGTAGATGGACCTGGAGAGTATTATGCTAAATGAAATGAGCCAGTCAAAGAAAGGCAAATACCATATGATTTCACTTATATGTGGGATCTGATGAAAAAAATAAATGAACGAAATAGAAACAGACTCACAGATACAGAGAACAGACTGACAGTTGCCAGAGGGGAGGGGAATTGAAGGGCTGAGTGAAAAAAGATATAAAGGGATTAAGAGGAAAAAAACTGATAAACACAGAGGACAGTATAGTGATTGCCAAAGGGAAAGAGAGGTGGGGGCAGGAGGAAAAGGGTAAAGGGAGGGTAAATGGTGACAGGGAAACTTGACTTTGGGTGGTAGATACAGTGCATTATACAGATGATGTATTGCACAGTTGTACACTTGAAACCTAAACAGTTTTATTAATCAGTCACCCCAATTAATTTTTTTTTATAACTGGAAGGTTAGACATCAGATGTCATTTAGTTGAATCTTCTGTATCATGTTCTCCATCTTTAGTGAGCAAAACAAATCATATGAAGATGATTTGACTCTAATTCCATTCATGGCTAGAAATTGCATCCTTTCTAAAACAGAGCTCATCTCCATGCAAGACTGAAACCTTTTTACATTGAGAAAAGTCTTTTACACACACACATACACACACTATACACACACACACACACACACACACTACAATAACCTCCAAACCAGTTCTCGAAGTTCATTAGTAGAAAAACATAAATAAGAAAATTGAGACCTTGTGTTGTCCCAAATCATGGAGCTAGTTATGTTGGTCAAACAGTGAATAACACTAGTTTCCCTAAATCTCAGTTTTTAACATTTAAAAAACTCTATTCTTATTAAGAGGTTTTATTATAATAAAGCAAGTAATAAACTTGCTATTAATAGATTCAGATGATGTTTGGGTAGTTCACTTATTGAATTATACACACACTCAGTTTAAAATGGGAAAGAAAGAAAGAAAAATAATAATTTTCATTATGTTAGAAATTCTCCCCACTAGGCCAATCAATAAATACATTCCCTGAAACAAACATGATGGGAAATGCTAATATACTCATTTCTTTGTTAGCATCGATTTCCCTGTACTCATGGTATAAGCATCTTGCTGCATTAAATTGTATTTAAATATATGTATTTTATACAATATGTCCTCTAGCAAAATATATCATCCCATGCCCAAACAAAGACACAGAAAAAAATGTTCCCCGATGTTGGAGGAAACACTCGCTGTGCTGGGTATATTCCGAGATGAACTACTGAACTCCACTGCTGCACCCTCATAAATGACATCTAATTTACAGGAAAATTTCAAAGACTTGTACAGTGATTTTATTATATTTTACTTTTAAACATGTTATTCATTTTAGAGAGAGAGAGAGAGAGAAATCAATGTGAAAATGAAAATGAAACACTGATCCTCCTGCATGCCCCCTACAGGGGATCTAGCCAGCAACCCAGGCATGTGCCCTGACCTGGAATCGAACCTGTGACCTTTTGGTGCATGGGACAATGCTCAACCAACTGAGCCACACCGGCCAGGGATGTACAGTAATTTTAGAACCAAATTTCTTTGTAGATTCAACACCAAAGATGGACAGAAAACCTGGCCATTTCCCTTGCTTGGATACAAGTCTATGTAAAGCAAGTACTCAAGATATCTAGAGCTATTCCACAAAGGGATGAGAACACCTGCATAAACGGAAGAGGCTCACTTAAATGAGCATTTTCATGTCTAAGAGTCTTTAAGTTCTATAAAAAATTACTGAAAAGATAACTGTCAATTATCCAATTGACAGAAACAGCTATAGATAAGTTACACATAACTTGGGCCAGGAATATAATAAGTGTTCTGAGATAATAAGGTCATTGAACCAGACAGAGTCTCTGCTGGAGACACTGGATTATGTTCTCCCTTTATATTTTTGCCCATTCTCATGTTCCCTAGGTGGTAATTCTCAAACTCTGCCCTGCACCAGAACCACCTGGAGGTGACTGTTGGGCCACACCCCCAGATATTCTACCTCAAAATGTCTGGTGTGCAGCCTGAGTTCCCAGTGATTCTGGAAACTGCTAATAAGTTCAGTTTCTACTTACTGTTAACAATGTTTGTTTCCATGTGTGGGGAGGTGGGAGGAGAGAGGAGGAAGTTGGCATGATTTATTAACTGTTATGTGGTAGGCATTTTCAGAGCACACTGGGGCCTGAAAATACTGATTTGCCTCCAGCCAAGATCCTTCGATGCCCGCTACCAAATTATAATAAATTTCCTCGCTATTAGGTGCTGAAATGCTTATCTCTCCTGTAGCTTATAATTAATAGTTTCAGATGATGTTTATCAACCAGTAATTGTTGATGCATTTGCTTTCCCTGTGGTGAAAGTACACAGAGCAAAACCGTTCTTTTGACAACTTAACATTTTGGCTCAGCAATTTTTGACATTTGCTTTGCCTTTGGAAGCTGTGATATAACCTCTTTCCCGGGGCATGTCAGTTTTCTGAGTTATCCTTGCCACATGCATTTCCAGGTTTTGATGAAAGATTTGCTCTTCACATCAATTATCTTCCTTCTTGTTTATTTTTCTCAGGAAGGAAATGTCTCCTTATAAAAAAATATAAACCATCAGAATTTATCACAATCTAAAAAGGTCAAAGAGGAAACAGAAGAAAATGTTTCAAGACCCATCACACCATTAAGATTCTCCCCAGAACAGCACCTAGTGGATTTCTTTAAGAAGAATTCTCTTAAGAGTCAAATTATCCCTGGTCCATAAACCATTTTTATAATTGTAAAGGTTGTAGAAACACAGAAGTTTACACAAAAAAAGCAATGATTATGTTTCTTTGATAAAGTAATAAGAAACCAAAAAAAACATCATCTGGCTGGTCTGATTGCTTAAAATCTCATTAAACATTAAGCAGATAAAGTATTCCAAATAAATTAATAAAAAGCTCCAGTCACTAATGGACAAGACATCAGTATGAAGTTTTTAATGATGAGTTGATTAAAATTAGCAGATTTATCTGACACCTGTAGCTGCAATCTAACTATTGCAAAAAGTGATTCTTTTTTCTCCCTGGCCTTAATTTTTTTCTGTATGTGCATTTTCTGTGCCCGATACAGAGTAGAAGCTTAGTAAATGTTAGCAGAGTCGACGAGGCAAACAGTCCCCTTCCAAGACATTGGTGGATATTGAGTTTGATAGATCAGGAACTTTTTTTTAAATATATTTTATTGATTTTTTTACAGAGAGGAAGGGAGAGAGATAGAGAGTTAGAAACATCGATGAGAGAGAAACATCGATCAGCTGCCTCCTGCACATCCCCCAATGGGGACGTGACCGCAACCAAGGTACATGCCCTTGACCGGAATCGAACCTGGGACCTTTCAGTCCGCAGGCCGATGCTCTATCCACTGAGCCAAACCGGTTTCGGCATAGATCAGGAACTTTTTGTTTTTACTTGAACCAAGTTTCACCAAATAGCCTTTCTGGGCGGCTTTCAGACTCAGCCTGCTAAAGGAATTTGGACTTAAAGTTGATTGTATTTGTGTTTTTTTGCATTTTATCTAATAAAAATATATATTTATTCACTTAACCAAGTTGATCACTTGTTTGGAAAAAAGAAACAACCACCTCATTGCATTTGCCTAAATCTATCTCTTCTGTGTGCCTACTGCCTTACCATTCATGTCAAGTATGTATCATGACAACCACTGTGTCAGCTGAACACAAAGAATGCTGAGTATTCCTCCACATTAATACCGTTTTCTCACTATAATAACCCATCAAACTATTTGGGGAAAAGCACCCTGTCTCCATAAATTAAAGTGAACGCTGGGTGCCCCAGCTTTCAGAGTACAGATTTCACCCCATCCCTGCGTTCAGTACCGCGACTCAGCCCCTCCGCCTGCTGGGTCTGACATCTCTCTGGATCAGTCTCTACTGAGGAAAGAAAAGTCGCTTGACAACCTGTGTCCCAGGAGGGAACCTGACAAGCAATCTTCCTATTTTTAGCCCCAACCCCATCCACATGCAGGTTTTCAGGAGTCCCTGGTACCTCCAAGTCCCGGTTTTTTCCTGGGGTGTTACAATGTTCATGTCTCATCACAATAAGCATTATATTTTAACCTTCTCTTCTCTGAAATTATCGCTTGTCCAAGTACTTTCCAACTTCATATAATGTCTTTAGGATTTACAATTATCTCCTAGTTTCACTGACAATGGACTGTTCCTGTTTTAGCAACCTCCCTTTTAGATTTGGGTGATTTTTTTGTTTGTTTGTTTTGAAATAAGGTTGCAGAAATATTTTTCTTTACTTTATCAACTTGAAATCACAAGTCCTGGAAATTTAAATGAAGTAAAGATGGGAAATTTGCCCTCTATCATAGGAAAGTACTCACTGTATTAAATACAGGGTGTCCCAAAACAAGGTATACAAAAACTTTGAACAATTATGAAGGCAATGTTTATTCAAATACATTTCATTTTCAAAAAGGAGCTTATCAGCTGTTAAACTGTATACATTTTGGGGGAAGACCCTGTAGTTATCATGATGCATTTTAACTATTATTTCATTTACAGAAACTTCTGGTTAACATTAACTACTAGTGATTCTATAAATTGATTTGTAGTTACGCTTGCCCTCAAAGAATGTTCTCATTTGGATGCACCTGCTATGCCATACCACCTTCATATTAGCTGTCATATTAACATTCAAATCTAGCACCAGAAAAAACTAGATCTATTGGCCTATTAAAAACAAAGCAAAACAAAACAAAACCCCCAAAGCTTAAAACTACTATGTGTAGAAAATGAGGGAATAAAGTTGGAAATTACAAAAATAAAAGAGAGACCATGGTTACTCTTCGTACATTATCAAAACTGTACATGTCAGGCAATGTGAAATTCCACTGTCTACAGCTTGGAAATTGTAATGGTTTGGGAAAAGTAAAGAAAACTGGGTTTAGTTCTAGAGTCAGAATAAAAAGATAGTCATGCAAAAATTCTCTTTAGGAGAAACAGATCGTGTTCTACTCTGATCTGTTGAAGAGCTCCGGAGAGTGGTGGGCAAAGCCAACCTGTGACTGGCAATGGTGAAGTAAGAGTCCGCTCTTTTTGATATTGGTACTCTAAATCTGTTTATGGCTAACTTTAATTGCAATGGTTAGAGAGCCTCACCTGATGAATAAAGGCCAAGCCTAGTATAGGAAACACATCCCTGAAGGCTATTGTTTTATTTAGCATTGTATGAAAATACATCTGAATGATCTCTAAGAACTACATTTTAGCTCCCTCTGCAAGATGACAATTAATCTGTAGCCCTACGAAGATACTGTTATTTTCACCTTATATGACTTTGCACAACCTGGAAATCTAAAGAAGAAAACTAAATGAGTGAATGAAATGCTGCTGCCTTAGACAAGGCAATCTGCTCATCAAAGCAGAACAAGCATAATTCCATGTGCCTGGGATGCCTTCGTGTTCAAGACAAGTATCTGAGAGAAACTGCTGATATTCTGACTGCTTGAAGTAGATGCCTTGCTAAATGAGGTTTCTCCTGAGAGGGAGATGCCCTGCACATGCCTACCAGCTCTCAAATATAATGGAAAGAAAGTTCTCTGTGATTCTGCATGACTTTTACATCCAGAGATCAATTTAGTAGGAAATGAAGGGCTTCATATGACCCAGCGCTGTGTTAAAAAGGTTTAAAAAGCAAGTTTGGAACTTTAGGAGCCATTATCATTATTCTGTGTTGTAGTGAGTCTGCAATTCACCCCTCACTTTCAGCTCAGAGTTCCCTTCTCTCCCATTCAAAGCTGAAGTCACGTGGACAGGTAGCTTAGGTGGTTACAGCGTCATCCCAATACCCCAAGGTTGTGGGGGTTCTATCTCCGGTCAAGGCACATGCAAGAATCACCCAGTGAATGCATAAATAAGTTGAACAACAAATCAATGTCTCTCTCTCTCTCTCTCTCTCTCTCACTTTAATCAATAAAAATACATATTTTTAAGTAGCTGAAGTCAGTAAACATGTTCATTGAATGTGAGTTCTGAATTTCAGTTAGAGGGGAGGAAATGACATATCTTATAAAAGTTTATGAAGTTGAGGAAAGCAAAAAATCTGTATTTTTTAAGATGTAGCCCTTCAAATAATTTTTCAAGTTACTACCCATTTCACATGGTATCTATTTATTTTTTTGTTCTTTTCATCACTCTTTTATCGCATGTGTATCTATCCTCCTAATGGATCTGCACTAATTTTTGGTATTCAAAAGCATGGCATGGGTTAAAATGCCTATCTTCAGGTCCTCAAGCATCACTGAACCCACTGTAATGTAATCATAAACAGCAGGTATTGGAGAAAGGAGGAATAAATTTTCATAACTTCATATCAATTATGCAGATAACATACTTTAAGGAATAGCATTTGACCCACTGTATGCATAAATGTCTATAATTAGCCACAATTCAATGGGACATTACTGCATAGCTCATATCTATACCTCACTTATGGCACCACCGATATCTCTTGTTGTTTCAGGCACATATCTCAACCTCTATGCCTACACCTTCCCAGAAAGAATCCTTACCAACTTTGTTCTTGGTGTCTACTAATTTCCTAGCATGGTGCCCAGCACCCAGCATTCACGCAGTAGTGTTTGTGGAATGCATGAATGATTTTCATCTAAGTTCTTTCATTTGCAAAGTACTTTTCTAAAACCATTCTTTTTCAGATTCATTCCAAATAAGAAACACAAATGTAAAGTATCTTTGGTTACCTTGCCTGGTTCATAGGAATGGTTACATTAAGGTTACTTTTTCATTATCATACTCATTACTATGATTGATCCTAGAATGAATTATACCAGTAAGGATGGAGGTGGTAATAATGACTGGCATCAAATGGTTCTTTACAGAAGAGAAAGCTTTCAGTCACATCAGCCCATTTGATCATCACAAAATTTCCACCACAGTGGTTTCTATAATTCTTATTTTCCACTTGAGCACATGAAGACCAGAGAAGTCAAGTGACTTGTTCAAGATCACAGAGACAGTAAGTACAGGCCCTGGGGGACTAGTATTCTGGTCTTTCTGACTCCAATAGCCCATGTTGCATGCAGGTCAGTCCCCAATTTACAAATGCCTGTTTTATAAAGCCTCCCTCAATCTAAAAACAAAACAGCAAACACCCACAATATTAAAGAAAGCATCTGTCCACGTGACCACAAGACTACAGGATATCCTTATCCCATTGTGCCTCTCATTCCCGTAGCTGTTGAGAACAGAAAGCATGTGCTTTCTCAAAATGCTTTCCATTTGCTGGAGTAAAATTCTTTGCAAACATTCTTTTCTGCTGACAGTATTTTCATTGCCTCCTATTGGGTGGTGTTTGTTTACTCGTCCTTAATGAGGTGAGAAGGATCATGCTGTTATGCTGCCTGATTCTGAATTGTCACGGATGAATTTAATCCTGAATCATCTAGAAGTCCTCCATCCAGAGAGGATTTGGCCAGCCATGTCCTGCATCTCCCAGGGAGGAGTTCACAGAGGGACCAAGAGGAACTCTCCTCCTTCCTGCCTTCCTTCTCTAGGACCCTCCGATTTTTCAGTTCAACCCCTTCACTGACAGTTAATGAAAACTTCTTCCAGAATTGTCTCTCCATGTTTCTACTCCTGCCCATCACTTACAGTGACCAAGGCAATCCTTTTAAAATAAATCTAAAGACATCAACCTCTTGCCCAACATTCTCCAAGAGCTTCCAATACATGTCTCACCTCCTCATTCCTACCCTTTTTAAAAAATATATATATTTTATTGATTTTTTACAGAGAGGAAGGGAGAGGGATAGAGAGTTAGAAACATCGATCAGCTGCCTCCTGCATACCCCCCACTGGGGATGCGCCCACAACCAAGGTACATGCCCTTGGCTGGAATTCAACCTGGGACCCTTCAGTCCGCAGGCCGATGCTCTATCCACTGAGCCAAACCGGCTAGGGCCCTACCCTTTTTTTTAATGTATGTTTTGGAAATAAGCCAACTTTACCATTTTCCTTATCATGAAAAAAGGGTCTCAAAAATTGATAAACATATAATATAGCATTAGCCTAAATTCTATCATTTTCTGTTCTTTAATATACTTTGTAAAACCTACCAAGGTCTAGCAACTATTTTATCATTACAGACCAGTAAAATTAAGCATGAGTCCTCTCTAGAGCTTGCCATTAGATGACTGATAAAAGACTAAATATGAGTTCCTTTGGTGTTTTATGGTATCACTAATATAGAATAAGTGGAATCATTTTTTTAAAACCAGTTTCATTTCTGAGTTTATAAATTGAGAAATATAAGCATATTAGTGAAAAATTCAAAGTGAACCCCCAAATAGAATTCAAAACAGACTGTATACATTCCAAATTCCTAAAATGAGAGAAAAATTTAAAAAGTTGACCATGCTCCCAAAACTAAGAAAGTTACTTCTTTAAAGACTACCAGACCAAGAGAGATGCAGGGGTAAATTCTTTAAAATCTTTATTCAAGAACTCATTCCTATGGTGTTTAAACTTTTGCAGAGCATTAAGAAAGATAAATTGCTCTTAGAAATGGTAATAATAAAATTCTATCTAAATTATTATAACTTAGAATCAAGCAGTATGCTAAAGCACTAATATAACATGACCCAGAGAGGTTTATTCTGATTTAACTAAGAAAACCATATAATTTATTTTCCAAAGTAGAATCATTTTGAAAGTAAAAGAGAATGCTACTCATAATTACTCTCTCATACCCAACATTCAATATGTAAAATTGGTATTGACTTCAAATTCAAAATATCTACAGGATTCAATCACTTCCCCCATATATATTCTGATTTTAATTCTGTCTGAATCCTATTAATTTATCCCCTGTTTTTTTTGCTATAGTCCCTAACTGGTCTCCCTGCTTCTACTGCTGCCCCTTTCAGGTGCTATTGTTTTCTCAATAGGACAACTAGGATAATCCTTTTAAGAAGCTCATCAGATAACAGTTCTTGTGCTCAGTCAGAACTTCCTGATGTCTTCCCACATATCACTCAAACAAAAGTCAAAGTTCTTTTGATAAATAAGGTCTAATACGATTTAACCCTCTCTCTTCACTCATTCCTATCTCACCTCTCTCCCTCCAGCTAACTCCAATCCATCAACTCTAATATCCTTGCTGGTTTTTGAACTTACTAATTTTCTATCCCAGGACCTTACCACTGGCTCTTCTCTCTGCCTGTAATGTTTTCACCAGAGATAATCAGCCCAGCTTATTTCCTTCAAGATTTCATAGGAATGTCACCTTCTAAATGAGGCCTGCTACCAACCCTATTGAAATTTCACCCACTCACCCCAACCATGCCATCTCTACCTGAAATGTCTTATCTATATGGTGTGTGTTTTTTAGTGTACTTACAACAGTCGGACATGGTATTTATTATATACTAGAGGCCCGGTGCACAGATTTGTGCACTGGTGGGGTCCCTCAGTCTGGCCTGCGGGGATCTGGCCAAATCCATGCACCAGGCCTCTGACATCCCCTGAGGGGTCCCGGATTGCAAGAGGGCGCAGGCCAGGAGGAATCCATGCACGGGGACTCTGGTATGCATATAAGATCTTTGGTTAATCTTTTCCCACCCTTCCTCCTCCCTCCTTCCCTCTGAGATTCATCAGTCTGTTACGTGTTTCCATGCCTGTGCATTGAGCGTCTTCCCCCTGGTGGTCAGTGAGCATCATAGCTACCAGTCAAACGGTCGCTTAGGCATGTATGTGTGTATGTGTGTATGTATGTATGTGTGTGTGTGTGTGTGTATATATATATATATGTATTTGCTTTCCATCTACCAGAATGTGATATAAGGGCCCAATTTCTCCTTCGTTCTCCTCTCTTTGTCCATTTTTTTACTCATATTAGACAGTTAATAAATACTGTTGAATTAATGAATGAGTTAAACATTTTCTCTTGAAGCTTTTCTAGAATTTCAATTTGACTCTATGCTAGTTCTCTTGAACACAGCCTTCACAGTTTTCTCACAGCCAGTATCTGGATCTCCTGTGGGTATGTTTCAATCATCTGTTATTTCAGACATCCCTCTTCTTTCTCCAAATGCCTTATTATTTTTTATTGACTACCTGAGATTTGTTATGAAAAAATTGCTGAAGTAATTTGAAGCACCGGATGACATTACCTCCAGCAGAAAGGATTTACTTTTGCCTTTGGCAGGCAGTTAGGCGAGAGGCAGGTCAGTTTAATTCATTTGGGGACCGAACGGATTCAAAGCTGAGGTTCAGTCTTTATGAGAGCTGCTCCATTCGGATTGCCATCACTCAGAGGCATAGCCCTTCTGAAGTCCCAACTGAAAGACCTTGGCATATTTCAGCGCCCTTCCTCCCTGGCAGGTCCTTAACTGTGAGATTGCCAATAGTTCTGTTCAGTCATTCGGCCACCTTGCTAGGAAGAAGTTCGGATGATATAAACTAGTTGCCATACCGGAAGTAGATGTTCCCATACTTAAAGGCTATCTGTCATCTACCCTGGCATATAAACATCTTCCCTAAACTCTAAAGAATGCCCGATTAAATATGGACTCAGCCATTTTCAACAAATATGTTTCTTTCCTTCATAAAGCCACAAATTTAAATATTTCTCAAAACACTTAAATCAGAATATCTGTTTTATATAAAGATGACCTACTTAACTATAATGCTAAAATTATTTTCCCCAGACTGGAAAAATAAGTAAGCATCACGTCTTATGAAAGAATTTTGTTAAAACCAATATAGCAGTCATTGTGCCTGTAGGTGACATCTACCATGTTCATAATATGTAATATAGAACAACATTTCTCAATGTGTTTTCTCTTAAGAGATATGTTGTTATCTCTTCACCCCTTTCCCATAAAAAATGTTTATATTCAAATATGTTTGTGGATTCCTACATACATGTCTCTGGCTTGGGGACCTAGGATGTGTTAGCATTTAAAATGTTCTGAAGTATCATACAGTAAAGACTTGTTTTCTTTTTATTTTAAGACAAGCTTTTCCTACTTTATTAGAGAAGATAATTTTTAAAAATATGTACCCATTGACATCCCAGAGAAGTGGTTTCCTATGAGACATACTTTAAGTAACTCTGTTCTGGAAGAAACTGAATAATATAACATAATGAGCCTCTACCTTCCAGTGATTTTTCATCAGTTGGAGAGAAAATATGCTCATATTGAGCTTAGTTGGAATATACAATTAAAATCGCTTTCCAAGTAACCAGCACGAAACAAGTCACAAAACATGTTGTGATTAAAGGTAAAACTGTTTACCCAGTTCTTTGCAATAGAGTGGGCCACATTACTAGGAGACCAAAACCTATGCCACAGTTTAATTTAATTAGCATTATGAATTTGCAACAATGAATGTAATCTTTGAGGTCAAAACTATAGAAGAATAAGCTTTGAAAATTCCACTGCCCAAACAATGTTATTTGCCAACCAAGTAAAGGTCATGAGACTTTTTATTTATTAACTTAAAAGGCTTAGGGTAGGTACACTCTGCAAATCTAGTGCAGTAAAAATGAAAGCCATTAAAAGAAGCTCGCTTCTCTGTGTAACAAACCCTGGCCATGACAGGGGACCCCACGATAACACAACAGGTTTTTTCTTATATATTTCTCATTACCTTTTTTAAAAAAAGTTTATTTTTTATTGAATTTATTGGTGTGACATTGATTAATAAAATTATATAGGTCTCTACGTTTATAAAGCCTCCTGACTTTGAGGAATCACTGCAGTAAGTTCTAAATGATGTATAAAATGGTAAAGAAAATACAGCCTGTTCTTACTTCCTCCCAGGCAATAGGCAATAGCATGCCTGTTTGGGGTTTCTTTCTTGGGAGGGCGTTTTGTTTTTGTTGTTGTTGTTTGTTTTTGTTGCCAAATTGCTGTCAGGATTGTCACCTTCTTCTATAGGAAGCTTTTAAAGAAACCCAGCACAGTCAAACACACACAAATCAAGACGCCAGAATTCATCCAGAGTATAGCATATTTAACCTGCTCTGACCTGCTCCTTTTAGCTTTATGTTCTCTCTATCTCTCTGATCTGTTTTCTAACTGGTCCACTTGCCAATCACTGGAACAGAAAGACAAAGAGCTTCCGTATTGGAAAACAACACAGTGGCATCATAAGCTCTCTCTCACACCAGTTAAATTCAAGATAAGAAATCCCACCACAGTATCCGTGATTTTAGAAGTATCACTGCGATTCAATGTCTTCCATGAAATAAACATGTATGTTGCTTTTCCCTTTGTACAGCAGTTAGCTGATTATTGGACTCTGGGAGTTCACTAGGGTACTTTGGACTCAAGTAACAGAATATCCAACACGCTAAGAATAAGGAGTCGACAGATATGCAGATCAGGGCTGGTTGCGTGGCGCAGAAGTATCAGTTGTCAGGACTCTATGTCAACTTCTCTGGTCTTGAACTCATGGTCACAAAGTGGCTGTAGTAGCTCAATAATACCTTCAGAGGAGAAAAAGCAGGAGGAAGGGGCAGTGCTTTCCTTTCTATGAACAGTCTCCATCAGGAAAAATAAATATTCCCTAGAAGCCTGCAATAACTGCATTTCTATCTCATTGCCCAGCATTGCATCACCTGCCTGAGCCCCAGCTGGAGGGAAGATTAGGAGAACAAACATCCAGTATTTTTAGCCTCCGTAATGCTACATGGAACCTGATAGAAAAGCAAACAAACAAACAACAAAAACAAAACAAAACAAACAAACCAAAAACGAAAGGTTGGCTGTCAGGTATCTAACAGCATCTACCATAGAAAAGAGACAAAGTAAGCGGGGTTTTTTGTTTGTTTGTTTTCACGTGGTCCATTAGTCCTGTTTGGGTAACCACACACTGTTCAATTTTACTTTTACTTTTATTCTTGTTTCAGTTCCATTAGAATAAGAAAAATGTTCTTGATTTTAAAAGACACATTTTGCTTATCCATTGTATATACATGTGAACCTTTAATATTGTTCTTCTTGAATGAGTTTTTGGTTGGTAGCATAAATGAGTAAAAAGTTAAAATACAAATTACTCTGAAGGTCAAACTAATATGTAAATTGCTTAAAATTTAAGGATGAGCCACTATCTGATTGTGAAATCAGAATTATATACCTTCAGTCTTAAGAATATTACTAAAATATTATGCAAAATGTCAAAATCTTCATGTATACATATTTTTTTGTAGAGGAAGCCCAAAGTTTGGGCAGATTCTTAAAGGGCCCATTACTGCCTATAGAAACACTGATAACAATAAATAATTATAATAAATCAGGGTATTCCTATACACTGTTTTAGAAAAAAACACCTCATCTACATTTAGAAATAGCATTGATGGAATAGTGTCACTAGATTTAGAGATATAATTTCACAAAAGCATTTTCACGGTCAACCCCCTTCCTATTTGTTACTTGTCCATTTTATTGAACAACAGAGAGACTATCAACCTTCTTTATGGCAGAATCCAGAAAAGCCCATTAATAGTGAAAAACAAAGGGTATTTTCAAAGCAAAATGTAGGTGGGAACCTCATCTTTTTTTCTGTCTATCTCTTCTTTCAGCTATTCAATAAGAAGTTATTGAGTTCTTACAATATGCTATTGGTTTATTTCAACTGTTTCATAAAATATAGCAGATGAGCAAAGCTCTGGGAAGATTCACTGAAGGTCATACAGCTAATAACTGTCGCAGATGCCAAGCCAGGTCACGCAATACAACATTCTTTTTACTCTGCCACAACTGGCTTTACAGGGGCTAGAGTGCAATCTGTATGTCCAAACTGGGAGAAAAAAAAATTCGGATTATCCTATGTGTTTAATTAGTGTAAACAGGCAAGTCACAGAACTCAAGGTAAATGTTCAAAAGTACTTGTTTTCAGTGACAACACTGCACCTCCATTCACTGTTAACACTCCCTGCATCATATCTGTGTATATATTTTTTAATTTAAATGCTTTATTGTTTAAAGTATCACATGAGTCTCATTTTTCCCCCACTGACCTCTCCCCGGCCGCTCCCACCCCCCAGAACATGCCCTCACCTCCCTACTGTCTGTGTCCATTGGTTATGCTCATATGCATGCATACAAGTCCTCTGGTTGATCTCTTACCCCCTCAGCCCCTGCCTTCCCTCATAGGTTGTACAGTCTGTTCGATGCTTCTATGTCTCTGGTTCTATTTTTGTTCATCAGTTTATGTTTTTAATTTTTTGAGGAAATTCCATACCGTTTTCCACAGTGGCTGCAACAGTCTGCTTTCCCACCAGCAGTGCAAGAGGGTTCCTTTTTCTCCGCATCCTCTCCAGCACTTGTCGTTTGTTGATTTGTTGATGATAGCCATTCTGACAGGTGTGAGATGGTAGGTACCTCATTGTTGTTTTGATTTGCATCTCTTGGATGATTAGTGACTTTGAGCATGTTTTCATATGCCTCTTGGCTTTCTGTATGTCCTCTTTCGCAAAGTGTCTATTTAGGTCATTTGCCCATTTTTTGACTGGGTTGTTTATCTTCTTTTTGTTAAGTATAAGTTCCCTATAAATTTTGGAGATTAAACCCTTATCGGAGATAACATTGGCAAATATGTTCTCCCATGCAGTGGGCTTTCGTATGTTTTGTTGATGGTTTCTTTTGCTGTGCATATCTGTGTATTTTTTATAAGACAATCCTTGAAAACTAGGCACATGAATCCCGAAAATAGCGTAGACCCTCTGGATTTGTGATTTCATTTATATGAGTACAGGTCATATGATATACATGCCGAAAAAATAATTAAAATATTAAAATTGCCTTTGGGCCTCTTAGGATGAAATCAGTACCCAACCCTTTTTATGTTTCTATTTTAATCAGCATAATACACTTAATTTAATGTAACTTTGTCCTCAATTTTGTGCTGTGGATAGTTTAAATATTCATGTTAATGTTACCATCAGGATAAACCAATTCTCTAATTCAATTTTATTCTGCCTTCATTTGATAAAATCCAGAATATTTGTTGTGTTTTAAAGTATGATGGAACATAATGATTATGAGGTAAAAATGAGTAAGAATTTCTGCAGTAAGTCTCCCAACAATTTTGCATAGAGACTCCAAAAGAGTCCAGTGCGCTGTTTTCATGTTAGTTTCAGCAAAAGGAGTTTGAAGTTCAGAGACAGTTTCAGTCAAGCCGCAAAACTCGTGTTCATTCAAAAGAGGAAAAGATTACCTTCTGGTCTTTTCATTAGTTATCAGCAAGTTGCTACAATTAGATTAGGAATAGATGAAGAACTTATTTTCCGTTTCATCCCGTGTTACATTATCTATGTGGTACACACTGTGTATTTAATAGAGGGTTAGAAAAAAAGGTTAAATAGATTTATAATTTTGATGGGCTAAGAAACAGCGCCACAGTTGCCTGGTCAGACAGCAAATCAATTTATGAGTATTCAAATGCAAATCACATTCAGTGTCAAGCAGAACTATTGTCGGGCCTTCCATAGAGAGACGCTGGGTTAGCCTTTTCAAAGGTGCCTCCGGATGCCTGAGAAAAACATGCTATTCCTAGAATATGCACAGTTCTAAGAACCTCATGGTTAGCCAAGTGGCTCTTTCTGCATTAGTAACGAGAACGCACTGATTTAATATTGTGCCAAAGAGGCCTGGATTCAAGTATGTGCTGAAGGCCAGTCATCATTTATTTTAGTTATTATCACATGAATTATGATTGTAGTACATAGATCGCATTAATGGCACCTTCAACCTCTCATGTGTCATGCCCTTTGTCACGTGACTTTGCACTCTCTCACACCAGTAAGTGGTATGTTTCCCTGTCCCTGATTGCCATTGGCCATGGGACTAGTATTGATAAAAAGATGTTAATAGATGATACAAACTGAGATTTTTTTTTAAGTCCTCACATATCTCCACTGTGCTTTTACACCTGTGTCACTGTCATGAGAACATGACCGGGGTGGCCAGCTGGAAAATGACAAATGCATGGCCCAGGGACTCCTGCTGCCCCAGCCAACAGCCAACCAAATTTCAGACACTTGTAGGATCCCAGCTGAGACCAGAAGCCCCGCCCAGGCAAGCTCAACCTTAATCACCAGCCTGCAGACCTGTGAGCTAAATAAATCACATTGTTTTAAGTCATTATGTTTGGGATGGTTGGTTATGCAGTACTGTTGTGGCTGTAGGTAACTTATATGCTATAGTAAGCACTGTTTCATATTAGGAGATAATAATGGCCCATATCATTAGTGCCTTGTTGGCTGGTTGGGGAAGAGAGATAGGGGAAAGTGTTTGTTCCACATACAAAGTACCAGTACATATTCTTCTGCTTCAGGTCTATATAGAATGAGAAGGGCTCCACTGGGCCTTATCTCTGCAGTATAAGACAGTCACCAGGAGCTGTCTGTGCTAAGACTGAATGAGCCAACACTGACTCAGGGCACAGGGCAAGGCCAGGTGTTAAGAGGGCAAGTAGAGAGACACATACTACCTCTGACACAACCACCCTGCAGGCAGATTTGGTTGTTTCCTATTCAATGAGAAAATTTGGTCAAACATCTGGTGTGTGTTTTTTTCAACAGGATTGCCAGACTTAGCAATAAAAATATAGGGTGCCCAGTTAAATTAGAGAAACAACAAAGAATATTTTATTATAACTATGTCCCTCGCACCAGACATGCTGTGTATTCTTCAAGCATTGAGAGTGCTGATGAAAGGACTTAGGAAACGGAGACATTGTTTAGTTTAAATAGAGCTTTTCCTATCGCTTTTTTACTTTCTGTTACCTGGTTTAACCGGTTAACTGCCACGATATTTTGAATTTAATTTAAAAAGGCCCGCCACTTGCATCTATAGATGCTTATGGCGTACACATGGTTAAGGAATAATATCCAAAAGTACCTTCTAAAAATCTCAGTTTGTATAACTGGCCAACTGTTACAACATGTGAAGGTAGAGTTCAATGCAGAATTTCTCTGTAGAAAAGCCTACATTTTGCAACCCCTCATCCATTTATGACACTTATAAATTCACCTGTGAGCACCATGGCTAATCAGACGCCTGGAAACTCTTATCCTTCAGCTACTCTCTAACAACTGATTTGACTTCATACATAGTCTATCCCCAAATAACTCCAGTATTTTTTTTCCAAAATGATATTGTCTTTTTTATTTTATAACTATAAAATACGATTTTGGGGGGAAATATGAAGCAAATAAAAACATGTTGAAAAGAAAAAATTATACAAATTCCTACCACTGAGAAACAATTTTTAACATTCAGGTACAAATCCTTTAGCTTATCTATGCATACAGGTAAATATTTAGAGATCTGTATGAAATATAATTATATTATACATGCTGTTGGATAGCCTGTGGGTCTTAATATAGCATGGACCATTTCTTTGTCAATAAATATACATTTACATCCTTGTTTTTAATAGATGCAGTCAGCGAGTCAATATTTATTGAGTTACTACTAAATGCAAGACATTCTGTATTTCATTGCATGTATACCCCATGGTGTATTTAACCAATTCCCTGTAGTCAGGCATTTTATATTGTTTATAACTATTCACTACTGTAATAGAGCCTGCAATGAATATCCTTGTAAGCCTACAACTCAACTGATAGAAACAGCAGTGTCTAGACAGACTAGAGAAGAGCCAACATCTGTGAGGATATTCTGTTTGTACCAGGCAACCTGCATACACAGTTCCAATATTTATGCATAATCAATAGTCCATAAAAAGACTAGTCAATTCATTTCTCTCCTTTGAGAAATCAATCAAAGGGGAGGGGGAAAAGTCGCTAAAACCAGTCTCAAGGGCTGTATCCATGCCTGCATTTAGCATATACCTTTTTTATTCACTAAATATTTACTGAATATCAAATATGTGCCACGCTCTATTCAGGGTCCAGTTTAAAATGAGTACAGAACTGGTTAGCTGCAACTCAGCATCACCTTGGCCCAGCTTACCTGGGCCCGACTGCCGGCTGCTGGTCACATTCAAGCCCCTGTCTCTTCCCTGTGTCTCTTAGTTTGAGACTCAGGCTGAAGGAACAGCTTCAACCTGGGGCATGATCTTCTCATGCCCAATGTTAGAGGCTCCAGAGGGCTCCCAGAAATAGGCCGAGCCTCATAAAGCCTTAGCCGGGAATTGACACATTGTCACTTCTGTCCATATTCTTCTGGCTAAAGTCAGTCACATGGGCAAGCCCTTCTGTCAGTGGGGTGAGGAAATTCATTCTTCTATAGAGGGGAGGAGGTGTGTGGGAGTAGTTGATAAACATAACGCAATCAGTCACCCTGGGTATCAGCTATGCAAATTAAAAACCAACATCAAAGATAGGCCAGCTAATCACATAGACAGCAGATGAGTACTGACATCAAAGTGCTGCCTCAAACAGGCTAAACAAAACCTGCTAAGCATGTTAGTGAACATGGTAGATGGCATGATTTGACTTTTTTTTTCCCCCAGGGACATGACTGGGTTTTTCTTGCTTCAACTACTCTTCTAAGCCATGTTCTATGTCTTCCATTTTCCATTACAAAGTGGAAAGAAAATCTAAAGTACTCTGAATGTACAGGCCTGCTAGATTATTATTGCTTCCTTTATCTTACAGTTATCTAACCTGCATCTAACTCAAGAGCAGTCATTTTTTTTCCTAATTCATTCGTCCTCAACATACTATTTACCAAAGATCATGTTTTGTATCGACATACTCAAATCGAGTGGCATGTTCATGTAGATGTCCTGATTTGTATAAACATTTTGGATTTCATAAATTTTTTTATGTCAGTAAGCTTCTGCTCATTTCAATTAACATTAATGCATATTAGGCATTTGATAAAGAAAAAGAATGCTACTCATCAACGGGAAAGTTTCTTAAAGAAACCCCCAACTCCCTTTGTTGCTTGGCTCTTTCCATCCACCCTCTTTCCATCCATCTTAATGAGTTATTGTTTCCTTTTCCTGGACAGATCGATTGTGAGAATCAAGGCTTCTTCCATTTTGCTGGAGCTATGTCAAAAGGAAAGGCCCAGAGTATGTTTGGAAATCTGTGTGAATCAAGAATCCATAGGCAAGGCTATTCTGAAAGGCAGTATTCAGTCCTCCCCAAAGAGAGGTGAATGGCGAGTGTGGAACTCCTGCCAAGTTGGGTTACTTTATCCGAGCTCCTCCATCTGACTTTTCTTAATAGTAGGTAGCAAAATTGAGCTTCCAATTCAAACTAAATTTCTCTGGGGTAAGAACTGGAAAAGATGAGCTATAGTGTCAAGCTATTTATGATGATCAGATTTGATAGGTTCGGGTCAGCCTGAATACATTTCTATGTCACCTCTCCCGGATGATCGTGCTCACTGCATTACTGAAAGCTGAGGCGCCAACAGCCCTTCTATTAAAATAGGACCAACTAGGTCCAGGCTCAGAGAGAAAAATAAAAGGTCTGCAGTTCCAAGGCGGGTTGCATATCTTTAGGTAGAGTAGTAAAGGTGCTAAATAACAGGCCTAATTGAGAAATACAATTTTTGGTGCTGCCAACTGAACCTGGTGAATGAAAGGAAATTAAGTTAAGGGCGGGGAGGGGCATCCTATCCAAGGAAAGCTTAGGAAGCAATTTCCATCCATGAAGTAATTAAGGAGTGAAATGAGTTTCTACCTTAGCTCTTGACACAGAGTGATGTCAATGAGAAGCCCTCCTGGGAAAAGTATTGTAGTTAATCTGCCCCAATGGTCAAGCAGTAGCTGATTTTGAAGAGATGGAAATTTAGCCCTCTTACAGGCAAGGTGTCTTCTGGCTCTACAAAGTATTAAACAAGACCATTTCTTCCATTTTAATGACTGCTACCGTTCCAGAAGAAAATAGAGGGTAGATACCAAGGGAGTTTAAAATGGCTTTGCTCATCTTTTATCATGTCTTTCCTTTAATTACAAAGTATTTAAAGGAAAGCATATGTGTTATATTAAAAGACGGTTACACAAAGAGAAGTGTAAAAAAGAAAAGGATGAGAGGGATTTAAAAACATGCCCACACTTGGGTGTACCCCACTCATCCTGATCAGGGATAAACACTGTTCTCTCTCTGACACCAGTTCTGTGAATTTCTTGAAACTAAACATGTTTCACACTCTTCGCCCTACCCTCCTTCAGGTGCACTTCCTAGAGAGACCCTCAGGATACTTTAGGAAAGCCAGTCACCTGGCTAAGGAATCTCTTGACCCAGCTTAAGGCCACTGTTTAAATAGCAGCATCTAAAAGAGTGAGGCTTCTCCCTTTGACGTCCTCTGTGGAAACATAATGACATGTGACTTTGTTTTCACTGCATTGCAATAAAAATCAAATCAGTGTCCAGTGTTGCTAGCAGTAAAGAAATTTCAAGCAATAATCCTTTGGCAAAAAAAAATTACTTTTCTTCCTCTTTGTCTTCTTTCATTTGTGTTAATTACATCTGTCTTGATTGTCTGGTTGGCATCTACTTGCATTCCCGAATAAATCTCTTTATGTCCAGTATATTTTGAGTTTTTCTGCAAATTATCTGCCAACCGTCATCTCTTCAGAGAATTAGTTCAGAATTCTGTGAAAATATTATGCTGTAGGTGAGTTATTAGCTCCCTATTTTTATTGTTTGTACTCTCTGTCCCACCTAATCTCCAGGACAATGTTTCTCAAACTGGGGTCTTTAGACCCATGAGTGTATGAATACATATTCTGTGGGTTAGGGAAATCTCTACAAGAACTGAGTATGCGTTCACTTTGATGATTATCTTTTGAAATATGAAATATAAGCATAGTGTTGACTGTCTAGATAAAAAATATAATTAAGCACAGATCCATAAACTATGCGTCCATACTTTCTTTTCTATGAATGATGAGCCTAAGGGAGCATTTTCTAGCTTGGACTAGACTGAGTTAGCAAGCATATGGTTGATGTTAAGAAGGCATAAGCTAGTGTCAAAATGGCAATAACCAGCTTACATCCATCTTTGTTCTCATGTTGACTTTTAAAAAAAGATTTTTAAATTGATTGAAAGGAGAGGGAGAGAGAGCGTGAGGATGTGAGAGCATAACATCAGTTGGCTATCTCCTACTGAGGATCGAGCCCACAATCCCGGCATGTGCCCTGACTGGGAATCGAACTGGCAACCTTTAGGTGCATGGGATGTTACTCAACCAACTGATCCACACCAGCCAGAGCCTCATGTTGACTTTTAAGTAATACTAGGCGTCGTGTTCTTTTGCAAAAATAATTCATAATTGAAAGCCTTTTTTAGCAACTAGAACTAATTCTTTAATTACCTGAGACTGATCTGCCATCATGAAAGGGACACTTGTAAATGGTGGCACAATATGATATGTGCTATAATGGATAGAAGAGGGCCATCTTCCCCAACAGGGGAGTACGCTGGAGTTTAGGCATGACGAGCCAGTGGGCATTAACACGTGCAGCAGGGGTGGAGTGAAGTCAGTGCAAAGGAAGAATCCATGCAAAGATGTGGATGGAGGAGAGCATGATGTTTGCATAAGAGTTTGAGAATTTTAAAGAAAACTGAAATAATACTAACTGGTACATTAGCTAACAACCATGTGATCCAGGTCGTGAGCTTATCATTATTATCCTGTTCACATGTGAAAAACTGCTGCTCCAAGAAGTGAGGTGCCTTTGGTCGCACACTAGGAAGTGGCAGGGCTGTGACTTGAAACCACGAGGTTGCTATTGCACCGCACATTTCCACTAAACCACGATTTCCGACGCCGGTACTCGGGCTGGCTTGGAGAGCACCCTGGGTCTCCCTAGTTTATCTCTGTCCTGGTTACCATCCAACCATGTAATGGGCACTATTAGGTAAGCAATTACACAAACCCAGATGCTTTGTGAATTAAAAATCTGTTGAAAAGTTAATGATGAGTAAAATCCAAAAGACCAATATACTATATCTAGTGTCTGTTCTGTTCCAGCCGCTTTGGGAAGACTGAGCTGGAATAAATGTAGCTCACCTCCCTTTTCACCTGTGCCAAGGTGCTTGGTGATGTGAACACTGTTTCTGTGCTTGTCCCTTGTTCTCCCCTCCGATGCCTCTGCTTTAGAAGATCTGTCGTATACCCACTTTCCATCTTGAACTTGCTGTTCTTCCTAACACCCTTGGACTGGTCCTCTGGCCTCTTGCACAATGACCACTGTTCTGGCCCTCGGTTACTGAGTGTCTGTGTATACTTCCTGCTGGGGGTGAGTTCCCAAGGATGTTATTTATATAATCAAATAAAAAATAAGTAAATGGCATGGCCAGTGTTGCTCAGTGGTTGAGCATCGACCTATGAACCAGGAGGTCAAAGTTTGATTCCCTGTCAGGACACATGCCCAGGTTTCAGGCTCCATCCCCATACAGAAGGCAGCTAATCAATGATTCTCTCTCATCACTGATGTTTCTCTCTCTCTCTCTCTCTCTTTCTCTCTCCCCCTCCTCCTCTCTGAAATAAAACACACACCATATATATTAAAAAATAAGTAAATAAGTACACTACTGAATTCTCTTTTGGAAGACACAAATAACTGCTTGACTAGTCGGTTTTGAGTTTTGCCCGAAAGACTGCCCCTCCCATTCTTATTGTTCTTGTTGTTGCCCATTTAACTTGGGTTCTCATCCTGTACCTCTTTGAAGCAAAAATACTAAGTGTTTTTAAATCATTACCTCAAAACATTAAAAAAGGCAAGAAATCAAACATAATGTCACTTTTATAAAACTTGGTGTTATAGGTATTCTGTAAAATATATAAAAAGAAGTGGAAGATTTCAATGATGTTACAAAAAAATCTTCAAATTCCTGATTAAATATACTTATTCATTCTTCAGTGTTCTTCTTTGGTGGCTAGCCATTTATTCAAAATCTCTTCTTTCCCTTTTCCCTTCTTCCCATAGCCTTTCACTACCCAGAAATTTCTTAGAAAGCAGTTTCATGGTTATGCAATCATGATCCTTGGGGCTTTGTGTTCCCAGAGGCTTGTCTCCAAGCTAAATTATTGAATTACAGAACAAACCTACTGGGGTATGTAGAGTCACAGGGATGGCACCAGTGGTGGGATGGTCTTCCTAAGACACAGAATTATGTTCCACATTCTTATATTGGCATAGAGAGCACAACTAACTGCATTTTCAGATTTTATGCTTGCCTTTGGTAATATATGAACAGCCTTCTTATATTTTAATTAACTCATACTACAGTGGGGCCTTGACTTACGAGTGTCCCAACTAACCAGTTTTTCGAGATACGAGCCGTCTCTCGGCCGATTTTTTGCTTTGAGTTGGGAGCTAAAATTCGGGTTACGAGCCAGCTTCAGATACCCCACCGCTAGTTGGCGCAGCGAACGTCACAGTGAACGCCACAACATCAGCCCAGCATCATGTGTCTCACTCGTTCACTTTAAGATTTGACATACGAGTAATTTGAGTTATGAGCTCCGTCACAGAATGAATTAAACTCGCAAGTCAAGGCCCCACTGTATTCAGATTTAATAATAATAAATCACCCATTGCCTAGCCAACACAAAAGAACACACATGAAAATAAAGTCATATATCAGGAAATAAGGATTTTGCCAGTGAGAATCCTTCACACTTTTAAGTCCAACATTTCTGGAGGTGAATTTTAACACAGGCATTATTTAGAATTGCTGGCACATGGTGATAATAAAAAGCAAATGACTCTTAGTCAAGTTCATTATTGATTTGTAATTGTCTACAATGTATCCCCTTGGCACCTGCTAACTCTGCCTTGCCTTAGGTATACCACTCTTTATGAAAAGTGCAAAAATTCTGATGCATGTCTATCATTCCCTTCTATCAAAGCCCCAAACAATTAAGAGCAAAGGTCCAAAGTAGAGGAGTCCTCTTGGCCAAGCTTTAGCAAACAATTTCATGTTCATCTGAACCTGAAACTCTAGTAATCCACAATGAAGCTAATTACCTATTAGCTACAAGCCTGCAGCCATTGTTATCATGAGGAAGAAGCCCAACTGTACAAGAATAAAATAATATTATTTGGTATATTACATTTAAAGAAACAGCCCAGAGTCATTTTATGTGTGTGTGATTGCATTTATTTTATTGGTTTTTTTATTAGAAAAGTAATACAGTGCTTGTTGTCACAAGGCAAACAATATGAAAGTATAAAAAAATTTAACAACCTCTTTCTTAACCCTCCAGTCTAACTCCAGTATCTCAAAACAATCTATGTCAATTTGCAATTTGGTGTATGTAATCTGTACTTTTTTCTGTGCTTTTAGGAATTAGATAGTTTAGATCAGGGGTGGGAAACCTTTATTCTGCCAAGGGCCATTTGGATATTTATAACATCATTTGAGGGCCGTACAAAATTATCAACTTAAAAATTAGCCTGCAATATTTGGTCAAGCATTTAATTAACTCACCACTAATGCCTTGCCAGGGCCAGACCAATTGATTTCGTGGGCCTTCTATGGCCCACAGGCCAAATGGTCCCCACCCCTAGTTTAGATATAGATGGATGGATGGATGGATGGATAGATAGATAGATAGGTAGATAGATAGGATATGTTCACATACTTATATTTATATATATAATTTTTTATGTTTTATGAAAATTGGGTCATCCCATATACTTTTTTATAAAAGTTGCTTTCTGTCACCAGTATATTTTATTCTTCCCTTTGGGTCATGATATTCAGATATAACTCATTCTTTTAAATTTATTTATTCATTCATTCAGTAATCATATATTTACTAGAGGGCCAGTGCATGAAATTCATGCACTGGAGGGGGGGGGGCGGGGTTCCTTAGCCCAGCCTGCGCCCTCTCACAGTCTGGGACCCCTTGCTCCTTACTGCTCGCTTGCTTGCTCCTTACCATTTGGCTCGCTGCTCCTTAGTGCTGCTGCAGAGGCGGGAAAGGCTCCCATCACCAACGCTGCGCTCGCCAGGCATGAGCCTGGGCGCTCGCCAGGCATGAGCCTGGCTTCTGGCTGAGTGACGCTCCCCCTGTGGGAGTGCACTGGCCACCAGGGGGCAGCTCCTGCGTTGAGTGTCTGCCCCTGGTGGTCAGTGCGCATCATAGTGACCAGTCATTCCACTGTAATGGTTGCTTAGGCTTTTATTATATAGATTATGACTGTCTATAGATATCTGCTTTAGACATTCGGGTGAATAAAACAGACTAAATTCTTGCTTTTATGGAATTTGCATTCTTATGTGAGACAGACAATCCTATATAATAAAAGCCTAATATGCTAAGTGTCCGGTCGACCGGTCGGCCATTCAACCAAAGCGCCATATGTAAATGATATGCTAAGGCCACTCAACAGCTCAGTATGACGTGCACTGACCACCAGGGGGCAGTAGACCAGTCGCTATGACATGCACTGATAACGGGGGCGGGAGACGCTCTGATGGGTAGGTTAGCTTGCTGCTGGGTCTGGCCAATTGGAACTGAGCAAGATGGGCCCGACATGTCCTGGAGCCCTCCCATGGTCCCTCCCCAGCTGGCCAACTTCCTGTGTCTCTCCTGCCTCCATTGTGCACGGGTGGGGTCCCTCAGCCTGGCCTGTGCCCTCTCACAATCCAGGATCCCTTGGGGGATGTCGGAGAGCCGGTTTCGGCCCAATCCCCCAGGTCAGGCTGAGGGACCCCACTGGTACATTAATTCATGCAAAGGCCTCTAGTAAACACATAAGGAGTAAAAGAACAGCATGCCACATGGTATTAAGCATTGTGGAGAACAAAAGGCTGGGGACTGAGAGTTTATGCCTTTTGGCCTCCTTCATCCATTTTGCCCACCCTCCACCCCCTACCTCTGGCAACCACCAATCTGTTCTCTGTATCTACTTTTTTGTTTATTCATTTCTTTTTAATTTCACACATAAATTAGATCATATGGTATTTGTCTTTCTCTGTTTATTTATTTTACTTAATAACATAGTGTCTTCAAGGTCCATCCATACTGCTATAAGATTTTATTTTTATCTGTGGCTGAATAATAATTATATATATATATAAAATACGATGACACATAGGTTGTTTGCAATCTTGGTTACTGTAGATAATGTTGCTATGAACATGAGGGTGCAGATACCAGTATATTTTTGAATTAGGGTTTTTGGGGTTTTTTTGGATTAATACCCAGAAGTAGAATTGCTGGATCATACAGTAGTTCTATTTTTAATTCTTTAAGGAATCTTCTTACTGATTTCCATACTGGCTGTACCAATTTACATTCCCAACAACAATGCACAAGAAGTCCCTTTGTCCACATCCACCTCAACACTTACTTCTTGTCTTTTTTATTATAGCCATTCTGACGGGTGTAAAGTAATATCTCATCGTGGTTCTGATCTGCATTTCCCTGATGACTGGAGCATCTTTTTCTGTACCTGTTGGACATCTACATGTCTCTGGAAAAATGTCTATTCAGATATTCTGCCCATTGTTTTTAATTGGATTGTGCTGAAATCTTAATGTAGTCTACTAGTATATACAGGGTGTCTCCAAAACCTGGAATTTCAGTCCAACATGTGTATTGAGTTGCACAGACAGGCCCTAATTTTGCTCATCAGGTTGGTGATTGATGCTTGTTTGCTAACACTGAGAATGTTGGCAAAGGCGGGAAGGAGGGCTGGCAGAGGAGCTGTACTAATTACGGAAGGTGCAAATTCAACATGTAGCACATTTACAAGACATAATGAGCTTTGCTGAGGTGAAACAGGCGGTTTGTTACATACATTAGAATTAGATGCTATAATTGCTTCACAGCCCAAATGTGAATGATCTCTTGAGAAACGAAGAAAGCAACCCACCCACCTCTGCATGACAACAAAAGAATCCCCTTCCACTGACTGGTAAGCAGGGAACTAGGACATAAGGGTAATTTGGTCAAAGCAACAGTGGATTAGACATGCTGCTATCTGTTCTCAAACGCCACAGGGAGCAATGGAAGAGTGTGATGAGGGAAAATGACCTTCATCGAGGAGAACCTGCAGCATATCTTCAAGGGGTAAGGAGGGTTTTGGCCCTGTGTCAGTTGTGCCTCTAAAACATGGGGGCTACACCAGCCAAGCAAGCAGCAACTGTGATAGGAATTTAGAACAATTTTTGGTGCCTACTTTTTAGGAAGACTGTGAATCATCCTGAACAGGTTCAAATAAGTTCCATTTAGGGTTTTTAGACTCTAAGACAAATACAATAATGTCGAGAGAACCACACACTTATTTAATTTAGCAATTAAGTCACTTAACAAATTGTTCAACAGTGCCACCTATAGGCAAACATATGCTCCTTTAATGGAGTGAGGGGAAGTGTGCCTGGGAGGCTCACTCACTAAAAAGTTTAGCAAAGGCTTTCGGATCAGACTAAACTGATAATTCTAACACTGACTTGATTAACTCCATGGACTTGGGCAAGTTTCTCAGCCTCTCTGAGTTACTCAATAATTGTTTTTGTACCTCCAGTGACAGGAAACCCGTTTTAAATGGAAACAGGCTATCCCACAGTTGGATGCTGACATGCCAATATGTTCTTTATAGAACCAACTTGATATGATTTTGTTCATTAGCTCAATGTTTCCCTCATGGGGATAGCCAAAATAAGCTTAGCCTTTTATCCATACAGTTCTTAAAATATTGGAAGGCAGATAATGAGTTCCTTTTTAATCTTCCCTTCTCCGGGCTAGTTATTATTAGTTGCCCTTAGAACTATCCTATACAAAATAAAAACAAACACGAATCATTAACATCAGTGGTGGGCTCATGCCTTACAGACATGTTTTCTTTTTCAGAATTTTGTGAAGTATTTCTATTATTCCTTTCATGTGTTTGTTAAAACTGTATCTCGGGCATGTAGATTGCTTAAGATCACACAGTTGTGCTATCTTTTTAAACAAAATTGGACTGTAATCATATGCCTTGAGGCAGTATCCTTTTGAAAGTTGATGAAATCAACATCTTCCCAAGTTCATGTAAGTCCATAAACCTAAACACGGGGTTAAACACCCCGTAAGCCCCATCCTTCCATCCTTGCTTTCAGATCCTCGGTAAACCTATCTGGACCTCAACTTCAAACTCCTTTTTGAAAGAAATTAAAGAGATAAGGCTGAAATTTGACCCTCTTTCTCCCTGTCTCAGTCTCCATTCTTCCTTGGACAATATCCTAACTCCACAAACTCCAACGAAAGGAACAAGTCCCTGGGTTTGGTTGACCGAGTAAACACCCTACTGTTGTGTTTTCACACCAGAAAATAGACTTTACTGCTAAAGAGTCAGAAAGCTACTCCGTAATTTTCCATTGGCTGAGTTCTTCAGCCTGCTATACTGTGGAGATTTCAAATCTAGCCACAGGCACGCAGTAAGCAGGTACCCCCTGGGCCTGGATTCCAGGAAGACTCAGCACTTTCTACAAAAGAAAGAAGTAAACATTCTTGTCTGGTAAGAAGATAGAAAGCTCCGGGTCAAGAAGGCAGCAGATGTGTGAATCTCCAGTTTTCCAAGGAGAGGAGGAAAGATTGCCTTTTGAGCTATAATTTTCAGCTCTGTGAAGGTACTGCAACCACAGATCACCCTGTGCGCTATTGTATTCCAGGCATTGATTTTTGTGATGAGGTACGGGGCGTAGGCAAACACTGAATTTTCATTAGCTCCTTAGGGAGACCGAGCATCGTCCCCAAAACAAACTGTCCTGAACATATTAAGAGATAATTTAGATAAGCTGGCTCGATGGAACTTAAACAAAAGCAATAGCAATAAAGCATTTCTAGATGAGTTGCTAATTTGAACTAGATCATATCAGTGTAAAAGAGCGACCCATACAAAGCACTTGTCTTTCCTTGAATCAAAGTTTTAATGGGAAACCTGTGTCTGTTGTTTTCTTTTTTTCTTCTTTTGTATATGTTTTAGACAAAAAGGCACCAGGAAAACTTAAGGGTTAAGAGATAATGGGGTGGGGGCGGGCTAGGAGAGGTCAATGGGTGAAAAATGAGACACATGTAATACTTTCAACAATAAAGAATTTTTTTTAAAAAAAGAGAGATAATGAAAGATTGACATACCTGTAAGAAAGAGAGATAACTATATGAGAAATCCTAGTCTTAGTCATTGGTACCATCTTATGCACTCAGACACCTAAGTAAGCATTAGGAAGAATACTGATATCGAACTATCTCTGTGGCCCTTGTCAAACCCTACTTGGCACTATTCTAAAACTATCTGCTTTCTGAGGTCAGAAATATTCTCTTCCTCACTATAGCATCTATATGCTACATGGGATGAATGGATTGTTTTGTTTTGCATTTTTTGGCCTGGAGACATTAAGGATAGTATTTATGTACAGTGTAAATTTTACAAAAATTCCTGATAATTACAATTGTCCCTAACTGAGATACTATTAAATAGCACAAAATAAGACAATGATTTATAGAAGACATTATGTTGTGAAACTTGGTAAAATTCAATGAAATGGGTGATTCTGAAAATCATAATATAATATAATTCAAATGTGGAGAATATGAAGATATAGTGAGCAGGCAAATTACGATATAGATCAGTGATGGCGAACCTATGACACTCGTGTCAGAGGTGACACGCGAACTCATTTTTTTGGTTGATTTTTCTTTGTTAAATGGCATTTAAATATATATCAAAAATATAAATCTTTGTTTTACTATGATTGCAAATATCAAAAAATTTCTATATGTGACACGGCACCAGAGTTAAGTTAGGGTTTTTCAAAATGCTGACACGCCGAGCTCAAAAGGTTCGCCATCACTGATATAGGATCCTACCTTTCATATTGCATACGACTGAAACAATAAAAATGACATCAAATTCAAACTGTTTCTAATACCTAGGCTATTAATTCTTTAAGATACTGAAAAACTGTAAGCATTACCCTGAGTATTTTGGTATATAACATCTCAGAATTTCCTATTTTTGGTAGGGTTCTGGCTTAGGAATTAGGTTTGAAAAACACTTATAACTCAACACTGTATGGTTTTAGGAAATTTTGATTGATGCTAATGATAACAATGTTGAATGGTTGAAACTAGAAAGACTACAGGGTAATGAATGGTTCTTTTTCATTTTAAATCCCCTATACCTAGCATAGGAACTGGCTCTTAATAGGGCCTTGATAACGTATATTTTGGTGGCTACAACCTTCTCTGGTAAATATAGGCAATCACATTAAACACTACTACAATCATGATTACAGAATATACCCAGCATCTCAAAAAAGGTTCCTCGTGTCCCTTTGAAGTCATCCTCACCCTCAGTCCTAGGCAACCACGGATCTGCCTTCTCTCATTATTGATTAGTTTCATTCTTTCTTGAATTTCACCTGTAAAAGCACACAGCATGCATTCTTTTGCACCTGGCTTCTTTCACTCAGCATAATGTTTTGTTCCCCTCCATATAGTAATTATACACCAATTATTGGACTTTCCCTCCACAGCTGCATCTCCAGGAGTCCTGTCCTCGTGTCCTATCACTGTGGTTGCCCTCAAGTCTATCTTTTGTTTATTTAAGCCAAAAAGACAGCAGATTTTCTTTCAAAGATGTATCGCCTCACATGTGCAAATGGAAAACAATTAAATTGGAAAGCTCAAGAGTATTGACCAGGGCCCACCCCCCCCCCCCAAAAAAAATCTGTTTTTTGGCCTTCTCTTTAGTGCCTTCAGTTAGATGTTATACATAATATATTACATATATGTCATATATGACACATATAATATTATAAATGACAGATATCTATATCTATATAGATATAGATATAGATATATAAAGGCTAATATATAAATCCTATGATTAATTGTATAAAAAAAATCTACTGTATCTTTGAAAAATTTAAGGTTTGTTCTAACTCTTCAACTTTCAAGGATTTTGTTCGCTGGTTAGTAGCACAGAAAAGACATCAGGGCTGAATCACACAAATAAGTAGATAAACACTTCCCGGGTATCTTGCAATGAATAGCATATTGTTTGCACAACAGCATCGCCCAGGTACCGAACTCTATTAGTATTTGATAACCATAATTTAGAAATAGATCTCTCTAGTTATATGTTACATATGAGAAATAAATATTAAATTTATCTACAACTTTAAGTGGGGTTACAAATAGAAGTACTTTTTTCCAATAAAATTTATCCTTTTATTAAAAGATTCAAGCTTCTGTTATAAACATTACAGAATAATAACAATATATAATAGAAAAGGACATAAAAGGTTTCTAATTTGATCTCCCATCAAATTTTGCATAGAAACCCTTTCTGCAATATCACAGGCATATATAATCATCCTGTCATTATTTTAGATTAGTCCACTGTTAGAAAGCATTGCTTTTAGAAAGATACTTCCTATATTGAGTTAAAAGTTCCCTTCTGTAACTGTCACTCATTAACAGTAAGTCTGGTCACAGAAAACATAAAGGATGAAACCTCCCTTTCATGTTACAGCTATTTAAATATTTCAAAATAATTACCCTTTCTACCCAAACCCTCTTGGACTAATATCCTACATATGAAGTTATTTTCAGACCTTTCTCAACACATAATAACTCTCTTACATATGAACTCATGCTCATGTATTTCCTTTTTAAAAGGTTGTGATTAGAACTTAACACAACACAATGCATGTAATCAGACAAGTGCAGAATTAACCGGGTCCATCACCTCTCTGAGTCTGAAATTCTACTTGAATGCTTTTTTTTTCTTACCTTGACCGCCAATCATATTGGCTGGCAGAATATTACTAAAGTTCCCTTATTGTTATGAGTATTATTTAAATATTACATCAATATATAAAAATATACTAGTGTTCTCAGGAACAAATCTATATTTAAAGCAATATACATTTAGATTACACATATACTTACTTATATGCTAGTCATAGGACCTTATGCTACCAGTAAACACTGAATAACAGATACCTAGTTTGAGTTTAGTTTTGCCATAGCTGTTTGCCTCCTGACAGTTTTCGTGGTGCTTTTACATATGGCTCTACTAGTATCCATTTCAGTGTTTCTCCCTGTGCCTGTCTTCTAAATAGAATGTTGGAATTCAGGTGAGAAACCAGTCAGATGCGTCCTCTTGTCCATGTTCTCCCATAGCGACTCTATTACAGAAGCTGACCACTTTCCCTCAGTGGAAGATAGTACTGAGCTAATTAAATTCTACCAAAGCAGCTTTTAATTGGGTTATTGTTCTAAACGGCTAGCAGTCAGGTGATGAGCTCACTCTCAGAGCCTTTAATGAAGTGGGCAAGGAAGGTGGAGGCGTCAGCTATTGAGTCCATACTGACTCAGCATAAACATTAAGCATTTTCCCAGGCATTTGAAAACAGTTGCCTATCTCCACTATGCATGTTTAATTTTATCTTCTGTAATTCCCAAAAGTAAACTTGTTTTTTTTCCTAGGTCGAGATTCTTGAATTGTGACCTTCCCCCTGCCATTCCCCGCCCCACACACACATACATATGCTTCCCATCATATAATCACACAGGCTGGTCCATGGCTTTTGTCTTGTTGTCTGCTTTATCTAAACTGTCTTACCATCTGCATTCTATGGATTCCTCTGGCCCTGCTTACCATGCCCCACTCCTTTGGGCAAGAATCTCATAACCACTGCAACCTGAGTTTCTTATACTCTGTGGGAGTTCGTTCTCTGGAAGAGAGACAGCTAAAAGAAGTTCTTCTTAGGAGAAGTAGTGCAAATAAAGGGGCTCCATGTCCTTGTCCCTCTAAATTATAAGAAAGGGCAAGGGAAGCACGCACAGTGGAATGAGGAAGCGAGCCACCTTAATTGTCTCATCCCTGTTATTGACATCTCATCAGGGACACCACAGCACCAGGCACATCATAGTCAGAACGATCAGGAGTATCCAGTCAACACTTGGAGACCAGATTGTTAGGAAAATGGGTAAAATGGAAGTTGGCAAAATGCACCTCCTAATTGCCCTTGCCAGTTTGAACTCGAGGGAAGGGCTCAGAGCAGGGTACTTCGGGCAAATAATTAGCAATTGAATAACTAGTCCATTCAAAAATTATCTTGTATCCAAATGGCCATACAGGCCTCAAGTGGCCACAGGAAATACCTGCTAAACTATTTTTCATGTCTTAAAAATTGATACTATAGTAATAACCCTGAACGCTTTACAACTAGGAATGCTTTGCACAGAGGATGGAAGTATCAAAGGTATCAGGAGGACTATCTTCTAATGTATGAAACAGAAACTCAACTTTGTACACACAGTCTGAAAAGTAGAAGGATAGGGACCAGAAGGCACAGGGAGAAAAATTTTTATAAGGGGTTACTTTGTAAAACATAACAGATTTCCAATGAGGATATTCTGGACAGATCTTAAAAAGAGATGACAGTTGGCATCATACCCTGTAGGTCCATCCATGCTTTTGCAAATGGTAAGATTTCATTATTTTTTATGGCTGAGTAATATTCCATTGCATATACGTACCACTACTTTTTTATCCACTCACCTACTGATGGACACTTGGGTTGCTTCCATATCTTGGCTATTGTAAATAATGCTACCATGAACATAAGGATATTTTTTTTAAATTAGTGTTTTCAGTTTCCTTAGATATATACCCAGAAATGTAATCACTAGACAGAGAAAGATTAATACCGTGTGATTTTACTTATATGTAGAAATCTTAAAAACAAAATAAACAAAATAGAAACAGACTCATAGCTACAGAGAACAGACTGAGGGATGCCAGAGGAGAGAGGGTTTGGGTGGGTTGGTTGAAAAAGGTGAAGGAATTAGAAGTACAAATTGGTAATTACAAAATAGTCATGGAGATATAAAATGCAGCATAGGAAACACAGTCAATAATATAGTAATAACTATGTATGGTGCCAAGTAGGTACTGGAAATATCAGGGGGATCACTTTGTAAAGTATATGGTTGTCTTAAACTAAAACACCTAAAACGAATACAAAATAATATTGAATGTAAGCTGTAATAGAAAAAATAATTTGTTTTAAAAGAGAGAGAGATGATCATTGGAGTGGTGAGATGATCCATAACATAACTTCTGTTTTTGAGATTCTGTTACTTGTGATCCTATAAAATTTCTTGCTAGAGAGACAGACTTAGGGGGACTCCACTGTTAGCTAGAGTGCGCTTTGGAGAGCCAACATCGGTCACCTTTAAGCCATTATTTAAAGTCCAGATTTCTAAGTTCAAGTCAAAGGATGCTAATCAAGTTCTCTTGAGGAGGAGCCTTAGAATCAGCACTTAAGCAAGTTCCAGGCAAGTTTAATGCCCACTAAAGTTTCAGAACTTTCTGTTTAGTGTTTGCCAGTTTGAGGAAGCATCTGGAGCTGTGGCTTGGTTCCAGTGGGCTATTATCTATCCTTCGTTACACACATCACTCCTTGTACCTTAGGTTCTCCAGCCTGTCATACTTCAAAGGCTTATGCGTAAGAGGAAGAGAAAATAACAGCAAAGTCTCAGTGTTTCCCAGGTAAGATGGTTTCGGTGCAATGCCATTCATTTTCTTATGTTTTCCATAAATATATAAAATAAAAAGAAAATCTGAAAATAATACTGCCACACAGAAAATAATACTTTTTGCTAAATGTCATATTATGTAAGCATCCCAAATGCTATTACTATCTGTGGCTATCTTACGAAATATTCACAGTGTCTATAACTCTGAATAGCAAATGCACAGAAACATCAAAGGAGCCTTCACTGTAATACCCAAGCAGAAAGATACTTAGCAACCTAACTACAGTTTAACAAGGAGTCCAGAGCTGCCTATCAAAAACTATTAGATGTGGCCATAACCGGTTTGGCTCAGTGGATAGAGCGTCAGCCTGCGGACTGAAAGGTCCCAGGTTTGATTCCGATCAAGGGCATGTACCTTGGTTGCGGGCGCATCCCCAGTAGGAGGTGTGCAGGAGGTGGCTGATCCAATGTTTCTAACTCTCTATCTCTCTCCCTTCCTCTCTCTGTAAAAAAAAAAAAAAAAAAATATATATATATTATATTATATATATATATATATATATATATATATATATATATAACCAAAAAACAAAAAAACTTTTTAGATGTGGGGCTCAAAGAAAAAATTTAAAAAATTTCTTTGAAGTTTTCCATCCTGGAAAAGGGTGCTATTTTCTCCTTTCCGGGGCCTTGTTCGCCCCCTGTTTGAATTAAGAGTCCAGTCCTAGCTCCCTAGAAACAAGGACCGCCTGTTTCTTCAGACGGCCATCCACACATTTTGATAGTAGTTGGTCTATTCTTTTTTTTTTAAATATATTTTATTGATTTTTTTACAGAGAGGAAGGGAGAGAGATAGAGAGTCAGAAACATCGATGAGAGAGAAACATCGATCAGCTGCCTCCTACACATCTCCTACTGGGGATGTGCCCGCAACCCAGGCACATGCCCTTGACCGGAATCGAACCTGGGACCCTTCAGTCCGCAGGCCGACGCTCTATCCACTGAGCCAAACCGGTTTCGGCGATAGTAGTTGGTCTAATAGGTGTGAGGTGATGTCTCACTATGGTCTTGATTTGCATTTCCCTGATGATGAGAGATGTTGAGCACCTTTTCAGGTACTTGCTGGTCATTTGTATATCTTCTTTGGAAAATGTCTATGAGGATCTTCTGCCCATTTTTAAATTGGTTTACTTCGATTTTTGCTTTTGAGTTGTGTGAGTTTCTTATATATCTTGGATATGAACCCTAATGGTGTTAAACATTTCACAATTATATGCGTATCAGACCATCACTTTAAACACGTGTATACCTTAAACTTATGCAATGTTTTATGTCAATTATATCTTTAAAAAGCTAGGAAAAAAGTCTATTCAAAAAAAGTTCAAGTTAGAAAACAGAATACACACAGTAGGATTCTTTATTACCCTTTTTCTTTAATGCTCATTTGAGGGTGAACATTTGGAAGTTATCAGTATATTTATTTAAAGATGTATCCTTTCAACTTAAAATTTCTACAACTTGCAAAAATGTATTGATTTATTTTGCTTAAATGTTCTACCACTAGTAAAAATGAATTGATAAATTTACCAGTCATTGAAATATTGTGATTGCTAAAGATATCCAGCATAAACTGCCTCCACTTCTAAAAAAGTTTTCTTGTCCTAATACTGGGTTCCAGTCATTGTATGTTCTATTTCCAATTTCACCATAAGCTCTGGGCTCTCAAGACCCTAGGGTGAAAATCTTGATTGATGTGTTGATGGAAAGTGTAAAAGCCTTGCATCTTCAAAGCTCTCCTAGAATCCCACCCCAGCCCCAGTTCTCTTCCCTACCTTGCTTTTTTTTTTTTCTATCTTCACTCTCAAGGTCTACTGTTTTGTCTTTTCAGATTTGTGGTCTGCATATGTTGTCCCCAAATAGAGAGAGGGAGGGCTCCCCACCCCAAAGCTAGTGTAGGGCCCAACAGGAGGGGTAAGTGGTAGCATAGGCCTGACACCATAGGCTTTTCTCCCCCTCATTCTTGCCCTTGCGATGTTTCTTCTTTGGTTTAATGTATAAAAGTCTGGAACAGAGGGTGTGGGCCTTGAATAAACATTCCAAAGAGGCCAATACGCCAGCTTTCGCCTTAGGCAACATGAATTTGTCCCCATTATAGAACAGTAAATAATAAAAAATAAAAAATAAATCTAACAATGAATGAAAAAAACCTAACAAGGTTTAACTGAAGCTATTAGGAGAAGGGGTTGCCAAAATGGGTTTAAGCTCCAAGTCAAAGCTGATAAAAAATAAAGGGGAAAGTGCATAAGTAAAATAATGGGAAGAATATCACAAGTTGCAAAAGTAGAAGGATGTCATGAATGTCCAAAAGAAGGCCAGACGCAGTGACAAAATGTATTTTCGTGAACACTCTCTTGGAAAGGCGCAATTACTATTAGGGTCAGCCAAATTACATATTTAGGCCTGAGGCCTGGGAGCTTATGCTAATTTGAACAGCTGTTCCAAAGAGGTTCTGGGCTATTTGTTTGACAGACGAAGAAAATGGTGCTCACTAATGGTCTAAGTTGCTGTGACACAGACTGATTTCCCTATTGTTAAAACTTTCTTACAATATCAGTTGCAAATATCTCTGACAATTTGAACCTATTCTTCAGTGTTGACATCCTAAGGAAATACTTTTTTTTCAAAATCTGAAATCCTCATTTGAAAGAATATTACCATTATGATAACCAACTTCCCCTCTGTTTTCTTCCCAAGCAGCATTGAGAAATGGGGAACGGTGGGTTATATATGCATAAATATTCCCATTGTTGGAAGAAGATACTCATCTTTGTTTCAGATTGTCTTTATTTGGAGCGAATCTCCCCTACCTTTGGAAATAAAGGGGATGATTACATTTTATTCACAAGAAGGAATTTATACGACTCATAATGTTGGAAGAAACAGCTGCTTCTCTTTACTATGGCATTTGCTTTCTTTCCTTTCATAGGAAGTCAGCTGGGAGATGCTACTAAATATTGGACTGAATGAAACACAAACTCAGTGTGTGTTACTATTTGGACACAATTTTTGCCTAGTTGTCTTTCTGGAGGAGAGGAAAACATCCTTAAAATAATGTCTCATTGGGACAAAGAAGATAGAAGACAACAATCAAAGTGAGAGCCATTCAGCTGGAAAATGTAGATGAAATGTGTGAATTAATAACGCAACTGGAAACGCTGCATTTCTCTAGCAGCTTTGAGGGAAGCTCACTAACAGGGGTCTGGGGAGCAAATCTCTTTTACTTTCCAGCAAAATTACAATTCAGGGTATTTAAAATTCTCAATCTTCTTAGATACCATTTTTAAATGATCAGCATCATTCAGATTAATAGGATGCAGGGATAGAGGTTTGTTTTTGCAACACTCTAGTAAATGGAGTTCAAGAATAGAGTATTTTGTTGCTGTTATTGTTGCATTTTTTTAAAAACTGTGGCTTCCTTTCCTCACTTACTTTAGCTAAGATATACTCTGCCTGTATTGAGCTCAATGTCATTCTATTTCATTTTCATCAGTCCATGAATATTTGGCTTCAGAGACCACATTCTTCTGTAATTCTCTAATGAACTGCCCTCATGCTCTCCCTATATAATATTTAGGTGTTTAAAGGCATGTGTTGTATATCTGCTAAGATGAATAATGTTTATTCTTTCTACATATTTGACTTTTTAATGGCCCTCCATATCCATACTTATGTGGTGATCGCAGGGGGCGGGAGATGGTGGAGGTGGAAGGGGGCATGGGGAGATAAAATGATGATGAGGAAAAATGAAATAAAATAAAGAATACAAAAAAATACTTCAATGGAAAGAAAAGATAACTAACAATTATGACCATCTAGTCAGTGACATTTTCTCATAAACCCATTAAATCTCAAGCTACTCAACAACAGGTACTGTATCATAGGTCACTGTATACCTTGGTGCTTAGCTTAAGGTCTGTGTTAGTCTTAAGTTCCCCCAGAGAAACAGAACCATAGGATGTATATTACATAGAAAGAGGCTTACTATAAGGAGTTGGCTTACGCAATTATGAAGATGGGTAAGTCCCTCAATTTGCAGGGTGAGCCAGAGGCCTGAAAACCAGAAGAGCCTTGGTATACTTTCTGCCTAAAGGCCAGTAGGTCCAGACCCAAGGAGAGCCAGTATTTCAGTTAAATTAACCATCACAAGGCCTAACATGGTGTCACTGCTCCATAAGTATTCATAAATTAATGAGTTTTATCAGGGTTTACCAATTATACCACACATTTCAAAAAGTTCTTTAAAAATGATATGTTGATTAGACATCAGATATCACCTTCTTGAAGAAAACAATTTAAAATGCTGAATAAATTATGGGGTTTTTTTTCAAAATATTCTTGAGAACATATAGGAACTAATAATACTAAAGGAATAATTTACCACACCAAAATATATGTGAAAGTGAAGACTGAGAGAGTCCATAGGCCATTTTACCCTAAAGATATTGGTCAAACCTGAGAAATATGAACATAACTTTCAAAGCTAACAGCAGAAGACAAACCTCAATCTAAAAGGAAAGTGTTTCTCTATAAAAATTAGACTCCAAAAGGCTGCTATTCCCTCAATGAACCCAGGAGAAAGTGGATTGGTGCCCAGCAAAGGATATTATCCTTGGGAAATAGATTATAAGCACAAGTCAGCCCTCATAGAGATTTCCAGCCAAACTCACTTATTCCTGTAGCCCAGAAAAACACACATTATGAACATGGTAAAGAGTTGTCTAGACTGGTAATGTTCCAAGCACTTGGCTAAAACTTGGCAAATTCTTTCTGAAAAAAAAAAAAGCACCTTAAACTGAGATCTCAAAAAATTCTCAGATAGATAATTTTCTAAGGAAAATCAGTCATTCAGATTTTTAAAAACAATAATAACAATCAGTGAGCACACAAGGAAACAAAACGCCATGTCCACGAATCAGAATAAATCCCGAAACATGTATACTGCTAATTTAGACATTAGAATTCACAGTTGAAGACGACTTAAATAGCCTTGTTTTATATGTTCAAAGCAAATTAAAAAAACTTGAAAAAGCTGCAGGAAATAGCAAGTTACAAATATTTACCAAGAAGTAAAGAAAAGAACCAAATAGGAGTTCTAGAATTTAAAATATAATGATTTGATGAAAAGGCTTCCTGCTATGATGAAGTAGTTGGTGATACAACAATGCTCCGATTAAGAATGAATGGATACATCCAGATGAAATGTGAACATCTGTATGAAGGATTTGCTGATGTTACCGGATGAGAGGCCACAAAATTCCAGAGAGGGGGGAATTTTGCAGAGAAAAAAATTTGCCAGCTGTTTTCTGTTGCAGCATTTGCTGATATGAGTTGAAACAGGGGGAGAGGGGTGGCTATTAGCAGGAAAAAACCAACAGAGAATTTGGCAACCTCATTTGATTGAAGAAACAAAATATGAGATATGAAGAACCAAGAGTCCTTCAAATGAGAAGAGACAGATCTGAATGTCAGTTTTTGTTTTTCTCAAGATATCAGTAGAATCTTGATCCTAAACAAAATGGTAGATCAAGTCCATTTTGTTTGGGTTCCCCCAAAAGTAGACTGTGGTACAAAGATTTGAGTGTGAAAATTGCTTGTTTGGGAGGTGATCTCTGGAAATCTGGCATTTAAGCACATAGGTGTGCATTTAAGATCCCCCTCACCCCCCAATTTTCGCTCAGATTAGAAGCTTCAGGGTTCTACAATATATGACAAGACTAGTAGATACCATGGCCATATGCCCACTGCCATGTCTTCCTTGCTATAAAGTAGGTCGATTGTCCATGGAGATATTATGTAAGATTCCATGTCAGTAAAATAGATGTTAACACCTTTTAACTATGCATTTCTACTGTTTAGGTACATGTTCAATGAGATTCTTGTGTGAAGATACATGTACAAGAGTATTCACAGCATTTTTGTTCAAAATGTCTATCAGCAGTAGAATAAATAATGGTGTATTACTCATACAATGTCTTATTACACAATAAAGACACTATATGAAAACAGCTCACATATCAATCTGAATGACCCTATAATACTGTTGAGTGAAAGAAGAATCAAAAGAATATGTGTGTTCCATTAATATAGTTTGATAACTGGCAAACTAAATAATATATTTTTGAGGTATGTTATCTTCAGATGATAAAAACTATCAAGAAAAACCAGAAGTAACTGTAACAAAAGCTAGGGGAATGCATACCTCTTTAAATAGGAAGGGGGTTGTGTTCTAGACAATTGGAGGTCTTCCAAAATTATACACAATACGTGTGTGTGTGTGTGTGTGTGTGTGTGTGTGTGTTTGATGCATACTTCTACATACATATTTCAAAATTTAAAAATAAAATGAACATGTGTGATATATTACATTGACCAGGACAAGGACATAAGGCATTGTTTCAGAGCAAATAACTGTATTTTACTTCAAAACCTATTGGGAGTTGGTTAGTGCCTCCATGTTAATACTAGAAGATAACTGATTTTAAACAAATAAAATTTGGAGACCATCTTGATGATCATAAAAAAAATACCTGAATCCAAACAAGTTGAATGACTTGCCCAATGTACTAATAAAATGATTAGTGAAGAGACTTCACTAGACTCCCACTGACTGGGACAATGAGCTTGATCATTCATTGACATTTCATCATGAGAAAGTCTCTAGCAACGGTTCTCAACCTGTGGGTCATGAACAATGAAAATACATCCTGCATATCAGATATTTACATTACGATTCATAACAGTAGCAAAATTACAGTTATGAAGTAGCAACAAAAATAATTTTATGGTTGGGGGTCACCACAACATGAGGAACTGTATTAAAGGGTCGCGGCATTAGGAAGGTTGAGAACCACTGCGAGCCAGCTGTGATATCTTGCCCATACTAATAATGGTTCCTTTGCACTGAGAAATGGAACATTGTGTATCCTTTGCCCTGATGGCTTGTCCATGCCATAGAGCATTTGATGTAGCATGTAATCCACTCAAACAAATGCTATATGTTTGCAGTTTCCTAGGTAACCAAATAGTTTTCACTTAAACAGAATATGATTAGAAAAGAAAAATATACTGTTCAGCATTTCAGCTTATTCAAAGGAGTAACTCTTAATGTTATCCATTGTCTCCCCCACATCAGAGGGGCATGAATTAGTTTTAACCTTACTTTGATTTTTTTCTAACCCGTTATTCCTCAAATGTTGTCCTTGCCCTCATTTGCATCAGAATCAACTGGAACATGAAACATTTTTAAAAGGTAGGTGCCTACATTTTAGCCCAGATGTAGCATAGCCTAACAGAATCTTTGAAAATTAAATTTTAAAAGCTCTATTTCAAACAAACTCTCCAGCTGATTTTTATGCCCAAAACAGTGGAAGAATTCTACTGAAGATTATTTTCTAGGAACTCATGATTTATCTTATTAATCTTATGTTTTATTATTTAATGCCTTTGGTGACAGAGCAGCATAACTTCCTGGAGAGATTACATTTAATGTAAGTTTCTTAAACAAGGAAGGAAAATGTCATCTGATCCAATCTTACACCTGAGTTTCCCTTTTATAAATTCCCAGTGCTCTAGCTGCACAGAGTCATAACTTGTTAGTTGCAGGAATTATCAGGGATCAGTTAATCCATCTTCATCATAGAAAAGTAACATCCAAACTTGAGCACTGATTTGCTAAAGACACACAAAGAGTTAGTGTTTGAGCTCCTACCAGAGCTCAGTTGCCTTGATTTTCCCTTTAAAGCATGAATGCGTACAGAATCTAAAGATAATATGCAATGGTGAAAAGAGAACTTCTTTTTTGAGGGGAGGTGGTTGTAATAGTCTACGATTTGATTTTGAAGGTATTTAACTTTTATTTATTAATCCTGCTACATGACCTTTTCATATTTTACTTGATCATTATACTAAAATACTATAATATAATGTATTTTCACAGTTTTATTTCTACTCCAATTCATTCTAAAAAGAACTTGTCCATTTAAAGGGAAAAAGAAAGAAATGTATACTCACACATATATAGGATGCCAAGTTAAAACTATAAATGAGACTACTGTGGCTTATTTTGATTTGCCAAGTTGCTATGTCATCAGCAAGATTTGGAGCTACCTAAACAATCTCCAGGCTTTCAACTTTAGTATAAACTTTAGTCAAGATATTCTGGAAACGGAGAGATGAGAGGGAAATAGGATGTATTAAAAAGTGGCTTTAGCTTTTATTATTTCTCAAAGAATGAAAGAAAAAGGAAAAAAAATATGTAGGTGTATCATTTCTTCTCAAGACACCCCAAGTGGGCTTCTATAACTACCATTCAGATACTACTCTTGTCCAGGACAATAATACCTTCCCAAACACCAAATCCAACCTGTGAGCACTCTTATCCTACTTAAATTCTTAGCAGTAGTCAACATATTTGGCCACTCTCCTTCTTCACACAGATTCTTCTCTGGGTTTCCATGGTAACACTCTGTGATGATTAGTTTTGTATGTCAACTTGGCTAGGCCACAGCGCCCTGATATTTATTTGGTCAGATAATTCTAGATGTGGCTGTGAAGGTATTTTTTCTACAAGAGATTAACATCTAAATCAGTAGATTTTGAGTAAAGCGGATTACCCTCCGCCATGTGGGTAGGCCTCATCCATTGGAAGGGCTTCAGAAGAAGAAGTCTGAGGTTTGCCCACGGGTGAGGGCACTCTGCCAGCAGCCTGCCTTCAGACTCTACCTAGGGGCAGCATCAGCTCTTCCCTGGTCTCCAGCCCAGCCAGCTTGCCTCCCCTGCTGATTCTGGGCTTGCCAGCCTCCATGTTGATATCATGCTTCCACTCACAGATTTGCTTTCAATAGTGTCTATCCTATTAGCTCTGTTTCTCCAGAGAGCCCTGAGCAACTCACTCCCCATCCTACATTGTTGGCCATAACCATTCAGATCCTTTGTTGGCTCTTCTTCCTTTGTCTGGCTTCCAAAATGTTAGTGTATGGATGCCATTTTTTTGGTTGCCTTATGATAATCAAGACGGTCTCCAGAATGACTTGGTTCTGGGACCCACCTCTAGGTCTACACAGTCTCTCCAGGGCACCACTGTCTAGATACCGTAAAAAGAGTAAAGACTCTCAGATCTTCAACACTGACCTCTTTCTATAATTCTAGGGGACATGTCCACCTATAGATCCAATAGTTATTAGTAAGTTAACATGGCCAAGCCCAGCCAGCATGGCTCAGTGGTTGAGCATTGATCTATGAACCAAGAGGTCACAGTTTGATTCCCAGTCAGAGCACATGCCTAGGCTGCAGGCTCTATTCCCACCTAGTGTGGGGCATGCAGGAGGTAGTCGGTCAGTGATTCTCTCTCATTCTTGATGTTTCTATCTCTCTTCCCTTCCTCTCTGAAATCAATACAAACATATTTTTTTTAAAAAAAGGAAGTTAACATGGCCAAGAAAAAACTTGGTTTCCTCCTCTAGACCTGCTGCTTGCCCAGCATTTTCTCTTTCAGTAAATGGAACCACCAATCACTTGTAACCTTCCCTCACTCCTAACTTCCAATTCATGAACTAGTTCTGTCGACTCTATAGGCAAACACATTTCAAATCTGTTCACTTTTCTGCAAACCACTATCATCTGTTACCTAGATTGTTCCACTGCTGCCTAATTTATCTGTCCTAGCTTCAATTATTCATTTTACACACAAAGCAAGCTCATTAATCATGTTCAATGATAAATCAAATGATACTACGTCCTTAGTAAACGTTTCCAATGGCTTCCAAATTCATCTAACATAAAAACCAAGCTATTCACCATAGATTAACTGGCCCCCATCCAGCTCTTTGACTGTATTCCTACAAGTCTGCATCATCTGCTTCACTACAGCCTCTCAAGCTTCCTTTCTCTACATTAAATACACCGGGTTTGGCCATGGCCAGAGGGGCTCAGTTGGTTGAGCACTGCCCCATGCACCCATAGATTCTGGGTTGGATTCCAGGTCAGGGCATATCCCTGGCTTTTGGTCTCCATCCCCAGTGGGGGATGTGCAGGAGGAAGCCAATCGTTGCCACCGTCTCACATCGTTTCTCTTTCTCTCTCCCTCTCCCTTCCTCTCTCTAAAATAAATAAATAAAAGCATATTTTTTAAGAATACACCAGATTTGCTCCCTTTATGGCCTTTCCCCTTAGCTCAGAGTGCTCCCTCCCCATTTTTTCACACTTTTGAACTTCCACGTAGACCATAGCTTTTCTCCTCATAGCTTTATTGAGATTTAATCCATATATCCTAAAAATTCACTTTAAAGGTGTATAAATCAATGGTTTTAGTATATTGGCAGAGTTGTGCAACCATCACAACTCTCTAATTTCAGAATATCTTCATATTTCCTAAATGAAACCCCATACCTGTACCAGTTACTCAGCAGTTCCCCCTTAACCCTGGAAACCACTCATCTATTTTCAGTCTCTATAGATTTTCTTATCTTGGACCTTTTATATAAATGAGGCCATATAATCGTTGGTCTTTTGTGTCTGGCTTTTTCACTTACCATCACATTTTTAGAATCTCATTGAAGAATATCTGAAATTTCAGCCAAGATTTTCAACCCCCCCCCCCCGTTTGTAGTAATGCTGGCCTTGTTTTGTAACCCAACCCCTTGCTATTGAAGATGTGGTCCTTGGACCATCAGCATGAGTATGCTCTGGGAGTGTCTTAGAGATGGGAGTTTCCAGCCCCAGCCCTAGTTTAGTGAATCTCAATCTGCATTTTAACAAGATGACTCTTGGGCACATTAAGTTACAAGTGCTCATCTATAGCACCTAGCACAGGTTTTTGCATGAGCTGACTGCACTAGTCACACCTGTTTAGCAAACACCTGGGGACTTTTGGAGCAATGATATTTACATTTGAGTCACCTTTCCAACATTTCTTTTATATCCATCATTTTCCTAAATCTTCAAAACAATCTCATTGAATTGTTAAGTGGGTCTTATTGTCACCAATCTACAGATGAGAAAAGTGATATTAAGGTGAAATCATGTACCCAACTCCTAGGGTTAAGAGTGACAGAGCCCATGCATCACCAATACCCCTGTTAGGATGGGCAAGGCCTTAGCAACGTGTCCTCTCTTCCCCAACCCATCTAGTTTTACCATGTGGGAGAGTCCTGCTGGGGCTGCTGCTCAATAGAGAATTTTAAAATTCCTGTAGGTACTCCAAAATAAATCACATTCTCCAAGTCATTTTGAGTTGAACTAAAAATCCAATTATCGCTGCACTGGCTGACATCATAAATCTCTACCAATTCTCAGCGACTAAGAGATAATCTTAATCACACGAACAGCATAGAGCTTATGGCTTCCTTCTGGAGATTCTTAGAACATCCCCTCAGAGCTGGGACCTGGGTTCGAATGTCAAGCAGACACCCGGATTCAAATTCTGACCCTGACTCTTTCTTACTGGATATTACACAGGAGTGAATTATTTCATCTCTTTGAGGCAAGATTCCGTTCTGTAAGATGAATACTGTTGTTTTCTACGTGTAAAGGTGTCCAAATTGAAGAAGATAATGAACGTTCAGTGCTCAATAGAATTTTTAGCTCCCACTAAAGTAGACCATAATGGTGGTTATCATTCACCTTCGTAAGAAAGTTTTCTCCTCTGTCAGACTGAATAAATGGAACAAAACAATATCAAAAGTCCCTTCATTTCTGACATTTGAAAGTGTAATCCATGTTGACACTTCATGCTGTCATCCTTCCTCTAAAATTCAGAACTTACCTGCATTTTTTTAAAAGGAGATTTGTGTGATTAAAATATAAGACTGTTTCCTGATTCAATGAGATTTCCAAGAATATGTGGGGGACACAGACTGCAGAAGTTACTGTATTTTTATTTGAATTCTATACTTTCAGAGGGATTCATGCAAATATATACATATGTCTTTTAAGTCACTGGAGTTTTACTGTTTGTTTTTAAATATATTTTTATTTATTTCAGAGAGTAAGGGAAAGGGAGAGAGTGATAGAACATCAATGATGAGAGAGAATCATTGATGGGCTGCCTCCTGCATGCTCCACACTGGGGGTCGAGTCCACAACCTGGGCTTATGCCCTGATGGGGAATCGAACCGTGGCTCCCTGGTTCATAGGCTGATGCTCAACCAATGAGCCACACCAGCCAGATTAAATCACTGGAGTTTTAAAATTGCTTTTTCTAATTAGAAGAATGAGTATCCATAGTCATTGGCCTTACTCTAAAGAATCACAAAAATTTAAAAAGCTAGAGTAGCGGTGGTGTATAATATATTCTGTATCATCAAATATAAAAACGGGGCAGAAACAGAAGAGCCAGGTGAAGAGAGGCATTTCTCAAGTGAAGTCACCATGTTCTAATTCTACAATAAAAAGGCAGTCATTTCCTTACCTTCTTACTTATTTAGATGCGTGCCAGCCCTTGAAGATATATAAATATTTTATTCTTAAACAGAAAAGAGAAAACAGAATTCTAAAAAACCTACGTGTGTGCTTATCCTACACTCCTTTATTGCAATAGCAATGAGGTTATATCTCTTCACCTCCACCTCCACTGAGCATAACTTCCTGTAAAAACACGTCCACCTGGGCCCTTCAAGATCCTACATTTTCTCTTTTTGGATCAAGGTTGTTATTATTGTAACCCAACTGGCACTAAAGGATGAGTCAAAATTGCACAGAAAACATTTCTTATTCTTCTGATCTTAGAGTAGAATTGCAGAGTCTTCCCTTTAAATATCTGAAGTGTTGTTTGGAAAAATGACCACTCTGTCAGATTTGGGGTTTAGTTTGCAAAGAGAAAAAGTAAACCAAACAAAGTATTTCCTGGTTTCAAGGAGCTTAAACTTATATGGAAGAGAGAGACACTAGGAATCAAATCAAAACAAGACAAAAATTATTTAAATAAAAACATATATGAAATACTGGAAAATAATTATACCTTGGCATTGAGAGAAAGACTCGAAAACCTTCATATAAAGAAGTACAATATTTTATCTCAGCCTTAAGAATAATAGGCCCTGTTGTTGTATGATGGACTCTATAGATATAGATCTTTTTACCCTTATACATTAATACATTCAGTTCAATAAAAATGTATAGGGTATTGTTTACATGAATCAAGGGTCTCAGTGTTATCAAATCTCATAGAGTGGGAGTGGTGAAAAGTATATGTTTAAATTAAGTAGTCAAGCCAAATTTGATTCTAAAAATATCTCACATCAAGATCCTCAGATTCTAACCCTTATGCTATATTTTAACCTCTAGTATAACATAAAATAGTGACCCTACTGAAGTATTTCTCAAATTGTGGTCTGCAGACCACTGGGTTACTTATAATCATTTTCGGGGGGCCCATAAAGTCAAAACTGTTTTCATAACAATAATAAGATGTGATCTTCCATTTTCTTTGTGTTGCTATTTATACAGATGGTGGGAAAACTACTGGCACCTGTGCACGAATTAAAGCAAGGAGACAAAACTGTCCCAGAAGTTGTGTTTGCACTGCCACACATTCCCAGAAAAAAAAAAACCCAGTTTACTTACAATGTCCTTGGTGAAGCAGTATTTATTGCTGGTGTTATTAGATGTTGATCTTTGAGTGTATATAGTTAATATTCTGTATGACAAGATAGGAAACACACCTGAAGCACTTCTGCATACAGAAGCACAATTATGCTATTGAAGAACAGGACTTATGAGATTAAGTTGCGGTGAACTAGCCATGATTTTTACTTGAAAGAGTGACCAACAGAATAACACTGACTGTTCATATTTGGGGTATTTGGCAAATAGTTCTTCTAAAATAAATGAAATAACCCTGTCACATCAAGGACAATTAATAGCCACTGTTTGTTGACAATGACAAAATTTGGACTTTCAAGTGAAAATTAAACTTTTGGAGAACCTGTCTCTGCCACCATGAGCTTAAGCATTTCCCAAGAGTTGAGGCTTTTCTGATGAGATCCTTAGTGATACTGACCAATGTAGTTCTTTCCTACATTGTCTAATAAAATACTTCAACACTTGGAAGATCTGCATACCTCAGCAAATCAATATTTTCTAAACAACCAATGCATGATGTTACAAAATCATGTTAGAATCTAAGATCCATTCCAAGTGAGAGCTAGACCAATGGATTTTAAACATAAGAAGTTAACTGATGTGGTTTCAGATCCCACATTACAAATAACCTTTAGGAAACTAGTTTGTCAAATTTGGGAATAGGATCAAAGAAGAATATCTACAATTATCTGAAAAGGCTATTAAAATATTCCTTTATTTTCCAACTACATATATGTATGAGGTGAAATAAATCTTTATGTAGCTCAAGCAAAACAACATATTGCAATCAATTTAAAGTAATGCAGATGTAATAATACAAGTGTTTTCCATTAACCCAGATATTTAAAAGAGTTTAAAGGATTTAAAACAGTGGTTCTCAACCTTGGCTGAACATTAGAATCACCTGGGAATCTTTTTAAAATCCTGATTTCTGGGCCAGGTAATATGCTAACAGGTAATAGAAATTGTGATTTTATATGACTTAGTATATTTTTTAAATGTCACTAATATAATCCTAATATGTGAAATTTTGATAGATTTGTCTCTCATAAACAAAAGCTCTTTGGACTCAATAATTTTTAAGAGTGCAAGGGTGTTCTGAGTCCAAAAACTGCCTTATCAGATATATAATTATACTATATAATGCTAGATTAATTAAAACAATGTGTTATTGGTGCAAGAACATTTAAGCACATGGATGCAGAGAACAGAGTTCAGAAATAAACTCATATATATGATAATTAAATACTATAATCAAGTTTGCATTTTAAATTAGAAATTATATCAAGCAGGGTCTTGACAGGAAACAGATGGCACTATGAAATGAGGTAATTGAAGAAATTTTAATAAAGGGACTATTTTCAAGGTTAGGAGCTGAAGTAAGGGGAACTCCTAGGGATATAGAGGCACCATTTTGCTAGAAACAGTGATATCTGTACCATCTTGGGACTGAAGGTCAAAGGGAGGGGAGTATGGAAGCTGGAGACTGAACTATTCCCTTAATAGCTGTAGCAGAGAGTTCCAGGAAGGAAGTGTGGCCTCCAAAAGAGAAATAGTCATTGTCAACCAGCAGGCCAGCAGGAGGGAGCCTGAGGAGCAACCCACGCTTGGTCCTATCCCATCCTCTGAAATTTGGTTGATGCCTCCTATTGGCCAAACACAGCCCAGAGCCAGAAATTCCAGGAGTAGAAGTTGATAATGGTGATTTTTCAACTACAGTTGACATGCACTATTATAGTAGTTTCAGGTGTACAACATAACGATTAGATATTTACATAACTTAGGAAGTTCTCACTCAAACAAGTCTAGTACTGTCTGACACCTGACATAGTTACTACAATATTATCCTATACTAGAGGCCCGGTGCATGAAAATTCATGCACTGGAAGGGAGGGTCCCTCAGCCTAGCTTGCCCCCTCCCTCTCACAGTCCGGGAGCCCTCAGGGGCAGGAGGAGACAGGGGAAGGTGATGCCCTCATCACACCTCTGCTGCTTCCACTGCCAGCAGCACAAGCCTCGGCTGGCCCTGGTAACCTGAGCCTCGGGCGGACCTGGGCACTGGGCAGCCACCATCTGAGGCTTGCCTTTGCCTCAGGCCGGCCCTGGGTGGCTGGAGGGGCTGAAGGGACTGGGGGACTCTGAAGGTGGGGGCGGGCCCGGCCTTGCTGCGCACCTGCCACCCCGGCGGGGCTGAGGGGACTGGGCGCCGCCATCTTTGAGGTTGTGGCAGCCAATTAGCATATTCCCTCCTTATTGGCTGTAGAAGCCGCCATCTTTGAGGGCAGGGCAGTCAATTAGCATATTCCCTCCTTATTGGCTGTGGGCACCACTATCTTTGAGACAGCATGATGGTCAATTAGCATATTCCCTCTTTATTAGGTAGGATAATAAAAGGCAAATATCCAAACCAACCAAACAGCTGAACGACTGGTTGCTATGATGCGCACTGACCACCAGGGGGCAGATGCTCAATGCAGGAGCTGCCCCCTGGTGGTCAGTGGGCTCCTACAAGGGGAGTGCCACTCCGCCAGAAGCCAGGCTCACGGCTGGCGAGCGCAGCGGTGGTAGTGGGAGCCTTTCCCACCGCCACAGCAGTGCTAAGGATATCCAACTGCCAGCTGAGGCCTGCTCCCCTGAGGGCTCCCGGACTGCGAGAGGGCGCAGGCCAAGCTGAGGGGAAATACCCCTCAAGTGCACAAATTTCGTGCACCGGGCCTCTAGTTGACTATATTCCTTATGCTGTACTTTACATCCTCATGATTATTTTTATAACTGGCAACTTGTACTTCTTAATCCCTTTCATCTTTTGTACCCATCACCCAATTCTTCTCCATATTTGACAAATGCAAGTTAGGCTCAGAGGGATTGAAGTTACTCATGTGTATACAGCTCACATCATGCCAATTAATAGCTATATAATTATCTAAATGTAAATTTTTGTATACTTATATAATTCTAACTTCTGATGTCATAAAATATGCTTCAATCAATACCCTTATATCTAAATTTTCATGTATACCAACCCCTCTTCCCTCTCCCACGCAACAGGATAAAATTTGTAGAATCAAGTCCAAAAGTAAGCTAACATTTAAAATTTTGGTGAGTATTGCCAAAATATCTCTCAGTTTCATCTCCACCAGCCACACACAAAGAAGTCCATTCACCTAAACTCTTATCAACAATGGGAATTTTTATACCAGAATCTACCCACCCTCAATTTTAACATTTGTTCAAGAAGACCATTTTATTTATTTTAAAGATTTTCTGTTAATATTTGGCAGGAATTAAATAATGTCATTTTTTTTCATTTATAAAATGTAGATGAACATTCCAAACCATTGTCTCTATTTCCCATCGCAGATTATACAATATTTGGACAAATGTCCCATACCCAGCATATTGCAGTTGGAAGGACATTGAACTGACATCTATTACATGTCATCTGAATAAGTATTTCCCTTCACTCAACTTTCTGTCATGTCATGATTATAAGTTATTTATCAAACTTGATCCCTCTCCTATGAATATGCTAATTGGAAATGAAATCTAAATTAATCTAGATGTATCTTCAAATAATACAAATAATAATGTTTGGGCATTTTTGTGTTTGTTTTTGTTTTTCCCTAAAGAATACGCTTTGAACAATTTTGTTTTAGCCATAGATACAAATACTATTTATTAGCCTCTGCAGATCTTATCTTCCTGTAGAGACAATGGTTTGGAATGTTTATCTATATTTTATAAGTGAAAAAAGATTTTGACATTATTTAATTCTTGCCAAATATTAACAGAACACTTTAAAATAAATAAAATTGTCTTCTTGAACAAATGTTGTTAAAATTGAGGGTGGGTAGATTCTGGTATAAAAATTCCAAATGTTGAGAAGAGTTTAGGTGAAGTGGTCGTCAGGAGGGAGTGAAGATGGGGAGATAAAAGGATAGGACATAGACTTATTTAGGAAATCTCTATGGAATGGATGTTTAAGACACTGTGCTAAACAAGTTTATGAAGATATGATAATACATTTTGTATGCCTACTGTTCAAAAGTCCCCCGTATTTTAGCAACTGAAAACAAATACGAAATTGACCAGTTACGGACCTGAGTGAGGAGTGAAGTCTAGACACTTCATGACTGAATTATCAATTCTAGGTCAATGCTTCCCCATAACTGACAATGAAAAAAAAACCAAAATCTCCATCAAGACAGCTATGAATATAGAAACAGAATAAAGTTGTTCAATTATATTAGATACACACACGTAGAAAGAGTAGTGTGTTGGCACATATTCCATAACTAGCTCTCTAAACAAAAGAAAGACCTGATTTGGGACATTTTCCAATTACTGTGGTGTAAATGCTCTGACCATGGCCAACATTAAGCTACAAAGACGATAACACTGATCACAGTGTTAGAAAGAGGTTCACACAATATACTTTTATGAGGCAGCTCTAGCATGTCACTCTGGAGTCTTCAAAACAATAGCAATTTATTACATTGTCACAGGAATCTGTAACTGCAGCTGCCCACATCACTACACACAATTGAACCTGACACGTGCTGTCACTTGTAGAAAAATGCATAACAAGGACAGAGGAATAAACTTCCGCAAGTGCTCCGTCCCTCAGCCTTACATGGTCAGGGCTACTGTTTGATCTGCATCTGAAAAGTTTCCACCTTGATCTGTGGAAAATAAATGAAGATGACCTTCTGGAGGCTGAAGAAAATACATTTTTAACCCCAGGGGCCACCGAAAATAAATAGAGAGGCTCTGTTCAAGCTAAAGAAAATAAATTAAACATAAAAGATGCTATTTCGGGACAAAGATTTATCATTTTTAAAGCCGGTTGAGGGCGAGACTAATATTGCAAAGTTCCAGGGAGAAGCTCTCCACGGCTGCCCAGGAAACCCGTAAACCAAACACAGCCATTCTCTGAATTGCAAACCGCCTGGCATTGTCTGGGAGCTTGTCCCTCTGCCGATTCTTCAAGAAATAAATTGGCCCTAAATGGTTTGGCTCAGTGGATAGAGCGTCGGCCTGTGGACTGAAAGGTCCCAGGTTCAATTCCAGTCAAAGGCATGTACCTTGGTTGCGGGCACATACCCAGTAGGGGGTGTGCAGGAGGCAGCTGATTGATGTTTCTCTCTCATCGATGTTTCTAGCTCTCTATCCCTCTCCCTTCCTCTCTGTAAAAAATCAATAAAATATATTTTTAAAAAAAGAAAGAAAGAAAGAAAGAAAGAAAGAAAGAAAGAAAGAAAGAAAGAAAGAAAGAAAGAAAGAAAGAAAGAAATTGTCTTCCTTCTTTATGGGAGATTATGCCCCATTCTGTTTCCTTCCTCAGTTGCTTGTCCTGTAAGCAGGAAATTGTCCTATTTCAGCTCAGAGACGACTGCTCAAAGAACATATTCAAAATCATCTTTCCAGCTTCCCAGACGACAGTCTCCTCTGAAAGTGTCTTAAAGTGTCCGGTGACCTACTCACCATCTACATGGGGTTTACGATTCTTTCAGTGCCTGGCTTGTGTCTCAGAGAGCCTAACTTTAAATTATCGTGTGATATGGCAGTACTTCTTGGGGTGCCTCTAAAAACAATAGAAGAACTAAGCCTGAGGGAAAGAAGGCAACACACAAGAAATTGAAAAAGGGTACATTGAACTTGATTCCCTATTCACGATTTCTCGCTGATTCTCTATAGAATACCTGAAATACATGTGAAAAGAAATGGAAGATATTTGTGCCGTTTGCTCCCAAACTGAAAACAATTTAGAACTGGAAAAAAAATCCTTTATTTTCCAATTTCTGTTATGCATAGTAGTTTGCATGTATTAAGCACCTACCATGTGATGGCAAGGACACAGGTTGCTTGAGGAGTCTTTCTCATCTCTGTCTGCATCTAGAACACACTGGGCAGTATCTTTAAAGTAGGAGGTGCCTGAGCCTTCTGAGAATCAGCTTCAACTTGTCTGGAGTGGGACCAAGAAGCTTGAATATTTAAAATACTCTGTGATATGCATCTAGGGTTCTGAACCACTACACTAGATAGAGAGATATATTCCATGGTATTTAGATGTATGAGGTTGGTTGTATCTGAGTCCAAATATTGAGCACTATATTCTAAAAAGAGATGACTACTTTTAAAACCACCTTCAAAATATTAAAAATCCCCTCAATATATTACTATCATTAAAACACGTTGCCATATCATTTATTGGAAGTTTGCATTATTGAACCATATCATCGAAGGGCATTTGACCCAAAACCAAACATTAGGCATGTGCACACATGTATTTATGTACACACACACACACACACACACATATAGAGAGAGTATGATAAGTATCCTGAAGGCCATATATTTAACTCCAGGAAGTTTACTATACAGAACGCGAAGTTCTTCATTCAGAACTCAATTGCTCTCACTTGGTGTTCCCCAGCCGACAGCAGATTAACAGGGGGAGAGGCTGCTAGTGTGAGATAAATTGTCAGCAGTGGGTGATGTTAACAGTCTGTGTATGAATAAGTGATGAGGCAGGAAAATGTTCAAAATCAGACATATTGGCAAGAAAACTGCAGCAGTTGGGATCATTTCAGCAAAGAGGTGGAGACCCTTACAAAGTCCCCGAGGGCCTGAGCCTGTTAGTACACCATGAAGTACCTAGTAACGGATGTTCACACTTGGAGTGCGGGTGAATTTCCCGCCAAAATATAAGATGGCTCTGTCTTTTGGTGCAGTGGGTGATGTTAACAGTCTGTGTATGAATAAGTGATGAGGCAGGAAAATGTTCAAAATCAGACATATTGGCAAGAAAACTGCAGCAGTTGGGATCATTTCAGCAAAGAGGTGGAGACCCTTACAAAGTCCCCGAGGGCCTGAGCCTGTCGACTTAACTCGTTTCCCCCACTCCAAGTGTTCACTGCGCATCACACAGAAAGGACACATGAAAGTCAATGCTCTTTATGCAATAAGGCAAGGTTAGGGTACTTGGAAACATCATTCTTTAAATTTTAGAAAGTTAATTTCGGTATTGGCAGAGTTAAGATTCCTTCAGTCATCTGAAATCTTAATTCAGGTAAAGGAGATCATTATTTTTAGAAATCAAGGTAAATACAACGTCCACATCTTAGCAATAATGAAAACAATGTGTGCCATTGTGTTTGGTATTTGTTCCGCAGCCATATTGAATTCCTGGGCTTCATGAAGAGTATATGCAGTGTGATAATTCAGTTCTAGTTCTGAAACCCACATTCTTTCTGATATAAGAAGTCTTAAAAACATGTCTGAGGCCCTGGCTGGGTGGCTCTGTTGGTTGGAGCATCATCCTGTACACCAAAAGGCTGCTGGTTCCATTCCCTGTCAGGGCACATACCTAGGTTTCAGGATAGATCCCTCATCAGATCAGGGGGCGTATGGGAGGCAACTGATCAATGTCTCTCTCTCACATCAATGTTTCTCTCTCTCTCTCTCTCTCTTTCATATCAATAAAAACAATATCCTCAGGTGAAGATTTTTAAAAAATGTGTATGAGGAAAATTAACAAGATTTGATATAGGTTATATAAATTTCCCTGGAAAGATAAATAGACTCATATTTGCTAAATGGGTGTAATACTTTTATGTAAGTATTCCAACCTAAAGCCTTAAACATTACATAAATATAAGCAACTTCCTGAAATAGTCCCCAAATGTTATTCCTCTATTAACAAGAACAGTACTCTCTTATCTGCAAAAGTGTAGCAACTCTTTGAAGAACTGCTCAGAGTAATCAGTTGTTAAGAGTGTAAATGAAGAATTTAATCATGTATAGTCAAAAACTGTATTTAAGCACCACGTATTTCCATGGGACCTAATTTTAGGTGTCCTAAAAAGCTAGCATTGTTATGCTATTATAAAAGCCTTAAAGGATTTTAAAACTTCCTGACTTAGCTAGAGATCAATAAAATTAATCAGATGTTTCCTATGCAATAAGGCATTGCTAACAGACTGTCATCCCATTCTATTATTTTAGACAACATTAGAATTTCATAAGGACTATAAGCTTCCTGCATGCTTTAAAATAAAGTTTTTCTACTGATGATAAAATTATAACCAGTTTTATATTCATACTAAACAAGAAAAAAATAGTTACTCACTATAATTCCACCACCTAGCATCAATAACTTTTAACCGGCAGTGTAATTTAAATTAGTTCAGCTTATATTACATATGTAATTTTAAATCCTGGGGTTTTCTTATCACTGAAAGCATTTAAATATCATTTCCCACATTATAACAGGGCTTTTGTTAGCATCATTTTAAATGCCATATTTCATTCCATCTAATGTCCAACTTACTGAATTTACGTGGTTTTCAAATGTGCCACCAATTTCATAGCTCCTATAAGAAACATAAGTGGTGTTAAATGTGTTATCGATAGCAGCCTTTAAGCAATAAGGAGGCATTAGCTGTTCAACCAATCAACATGTATTTATTTAGCATCTTTGATGTGCCTCATGCTAACTGGAAGCTGTAAAGAATGACAGTTTAGAAGCAGGAGACTGGGATGTGCTTGGGGATGAGGGGCAGGGCTGTGGTCCTAAGACAGAGCACCCAGCTGATCCCTGAGTCCCGGGTTCTCATCCCACCTTCCTCACTCACTGCCCGGTAACCAACACTGGGCAGATTATCCAATTACTCTGAGCCCATTTCCTCTATCCTTAAGTGAGAATGAAATAAAATCATCCACATAAGCCTCTACATAAGGTCACTGACTCAGCCGAAACCGGTTTGGCTCAGTGGATAGAGCGTCGGCCTGTGGACTGAAAGGTCCCAGGTTCGATTCCGGTCAGGGGCATGTACCTGGGTTGCGGGCACATCCCCAGTAGATGTGCAAGAGGCAGCTGGTCGATGTTTCTCTCTCATCGATGTTTCTAACTCTCTATCTCTCTCCCTTCCTCTCTGTAAAAAATCAATAAAATATATTTTAAAAAAAAAGGTCACTGACTCAGAGAAGATGCTCACTAATTGCTAGTACTATTTTTACAGTCACTTGCTAAGTGATTTGGGGCAAACCCTTAGGGAGACCAGAAAGTGTTGGGGAGGTCCTGGGGAAGGAAGATAAGTGACACTCAGTACCTAATAGGAAGACAATATATGCATATTCACTGACACACGGTATGACTCTCACTGTGCCATATACACATACACATGTGGATCATCCTATATAATAAAAGGCTAATATGCAAATAGACTGAATGGCGGAACAACCAATCAGTCAGTCGCTATGACGTGCGCTGACCACCAGGGGGTGCGCGCAGAACCCGGCGGGAGTTGGTCACGGCAGGATGGTGGAGCAGGTGAGTGGGGGTGCCAGACCAAGGCGGGGCATCAGTTGCTGTCATCAGGGTGAGCTTCTGGTGGTTACTGAAAATTCTTTACTCCCGTGCGCCACAGTCCCGCCCAAAGCTCACACCTGCTTCCAGTGCCGGCCCCACTTGCACCTGCTGCCAGCGCCTGGCACTGGTCCCTATCACTCAGCGCTGTTAGTGGGTGTGAGTGAAGGCTGCCAGCCCCGATCGCCCCTAAGAGCTTCTCTACCTCCCCCTACTCCTGAGGGGCGATCAGGACAGCAGCGGCCGCTTGTACCCGCTGCTGACACCAGCCCCAATTGCTCCGCGCCATCAGCAGGTGCAAGCAGGTGGGGGAGAGAGCACCATCAGTGCGTGGGAGTGGCAGCGGCAGGAGTGGGGTTACAGGCAGACAGGGGACCTGGGCCATGGAGGGCAGGGCCAGATGGGGGTGTGGAGGATGGGCCGAGACCTGTCCCTGTGCCCACCGCAGCCTCACAGGCCATAGTTCCTTTCAAGGTACACGAATTTGTGCACTGGGCCCCTAGTCTTCTATAACCTCCTACAGACTTGATGAAGCAGATCACTTATGCACGTAGAGGAAACTAAGGGGAGAAAGCTTAAGTAACTTTCCCAAGCTCACTAAAGTTGTGAGAAACCCAGGCAGAGTTCAAATCAAACAGATTGACTTAAAAGTATACTGTACTTCCTTGCTATTGAAAAAAAGAAAAAGAGAAAGAAGGAGGAAGAAAAGAAGGAGGGTGTAAGGGGAAAAGGGAGGGAGGAAGAAAGGAAAAGAGGGAGAAAGGGAAGGAAGGAAGGACAGTGGATAAGGCAACTAATTATGAATGCCCCACCCACCAGATGAGATTTGTTTCCCTAAATAAATTTTGTTTTTAAATCTATAAATAATACTTATATTTGTAGTTGTAGTTATATTTATTCATATAAATGAATGAAACGAGATCATGAAAGTTATTTTATCCTTTAAAAATGAATTGTGTGCCCTAACCGGTTTGGCTCAGTGGATAGAGCATCAGACTATGGACTGAGGGGTCCCGGGTTCGATTCCAGTCAAGGGCATGTACCTTGGTTGCAGGCACATCCCCAGTAGGAGGTGTGCAGGCAGCAGCTGATCGATGTTTCTCTCTCATCGATGTTTCTAACTCTCTATCCCTCTCTCCTCCTCTCTGTAAAAAATCAATAAAATATTTTTTAAAAAATGAATTGTGCGTTTGGGAATAGCTTAAAATAGCTACAGTAGCAGAATAATGGAGCCCAAGATGGCCATGCCCTAAACCCCAGGACCTGTGAGTATGTTATGTTCGTGGTGACATGTATCATAAAGCTGCAAGTGAAATTAAAGCCCCTGTTCAACTCACCTTGGTGTGAGGAAATAATCCTGGATTATCTGAGACCATGTGAGTAAGGCTCAACTGGCATTGCCAGCTTTGATGATGGGAGGGAGCCATGAGCCAAAGATCACAGGCAGCTTCAAACAGCCAGAAAAGCCGAGGAAAACAGAGTCTCTCCTGGAGCTTCTAGAAAGGAGTGCAGCCCTGCTAACCCCTTTGACTCTAGCCCAGTGAGACCGTTTCAGACCCCAACCCCCAGACCTGCAAAGTATAAACTGTGTGTTGTTTTAGGAAATTAAGTTCATGGTAATTTGTTACAGCAGTAATAGGAAAACTAATACAATAGCTTAAATGTGGTTGTTGAATTAGGTATAGGGGGGAAAAAACTATAAATTATTTGGGACAGAAACTCTGAAAATCTAAATGAGTTCTGTACTCAAATTGCTTGGCATTTGTCCTGTTCCCCTTTGAAGATGACAAAATTGGAAATTGCGAAAGGTGGCTTATTGGTGTGCTTTAATGCAAGAAAGAAAACAAGGAACCTATGGCTCAAAATAAAGGAAAAAAAAGCCCTTGACCCTGCATCAAAGGACTGGCAAATAATTGAAAACTTACATCCTTTTGTTTCAAATAAAATTATTACGATGTCTATGTATACTTTTATAAGATTCTCTGCTTTGACTGACTTTTGGATTAACCAATCAAAAATTTCATTTATTCATTCATTCATCACTCATTCATTCATTCATCACTCATTCATTCATTATTTACTTATTCATCCATTTACTTAACCAACATCAATAACTACTCTATGCCAGCCTGTGCAGCGTACCAGGTCTACACAAATGAACAAAGCATAATCTTATCTGGAAGACACAGAAAACCGAGGCTAGAGATGTTTTAAGAACTACCCACACAATTCTAAATCAGATAGGGAACTTTACTTCCTAAGAAGAAGAGAGAAATACTATAGCCTCCAACCCCTGACCCATTACTGAATGATGTGAACAATTTTGTGCTGTGAATGATTTATAACAATCACAGGGGAGATTGTAACAGAGCTTCCTTTTATGTTTTCTTTCCAAAAGTATCACGTGCATGGTTTAAAATACATGCCATCCCATTGAAACACAGCTCTCTCTCGCTAACTGTGAAGAGAATAAAAGTGTTTTGTTGGGCTTGGCACTTTCCAAAGCTCGGAGAGTTTATCATCAAAATAACCCTCCCCCCCAAAAAAAAATAAATAAATAAATATCCATTGTTCGGGGAGAGGTGAATTGCAAGAACATCAAAAGTCCTGGAGATGCTTATTCATTTGCAGTCCTATTTGGCAGGATGTTAAATCTGTGAGTTTTCCCTGTGCCCTGAAATGCTAAAGTCACAAATATTTGTTCTGATCCATTCCCCCCTTCTCTGGCCTCTCCTCACCAGTCAGGCCAGTTTACCACGATGGGCTGGCCTCTGGGCTCTGCTCACATTTTTAATGAGCAGCCTGCCTCCTCCCCTCCTTGCCTCTGAGGTATCTTCCCTATGCTTGAGTGGATTCAAGATGGTGTATAAGTAATGGAATTAGGCTGTCAGTACAGCTCTGCTTAATATGTTTTTAGTCCGCCTTTGTTTGAGGGATTCATCTTTCTTAAATTCTCAGTGTTCTTCTTTGGCACCACAAAACAGAATAGCATTAGTATGCGCTTGTCATTCTATCACTAGTTAAACATACCCTTCTTTTGCAGGAGAAAACTCAGAGCAATAGCACTCATTAGCTACTTACATTCAAGCCTTGACAAAAGCCAGGCTGGCGTGTGAAAATTCATTTACACCTGCTGGAAGGGGCTCATTAGCCAGCTGAGTGATGAGAGGGAGTGCATGCCCAGGCGCTGGGAAGGACAAGAGGGTCCCGGGGTTCGAAGGCGTGAAGCTTTTCATGCCAATGGTGTTGAGCACTTAAGGATTCTGATCCCAGAATCAGAATTAGTTCCATGACAAGCCTGAAGTGACACAGTCCCGAATTCCTCCAGGGATTTTTCTACACGCTAAGAAGGACAAGGTCGAGAACATGCTGTTGTTCAGAAAGTGAGGAGAGGATGGTGATTAGCATGTCCTTCTTAAATCTGGCTCTCTCTGCTTCAAGAGTCCTTGTGGTGTGGGGTGATTTTTTTCTCTTCTCTATTTCTTTGTGGGGTGTGTGTGTGTGTGTGTGTGTGTTAGAGGAGTGGAGATGGAGGATAACGTGGATAATATTTTGTTTTGTTTTTACTTGAACTAAGAGATGCACCATTAAGGACAAAGAAAAATCAAACCACAAAATGATGGACCCTCTAGTCCAGGGGTGGGGAACATCCAGCCCGGGGGCCATATAAGGCCTGTGAAGTCATTTGGCCTGGCCCTGCCAAGGCATTAGGGGTGAGTTAATTAAATGTCTGACCAACTATATGGTCTGTGAATAGTGTTATAAATATCCAAATGGCTCTTGACAGAAAAGCTTCCCCACCCCTGATCTAGTCCAGGTCTCTAGGTAGGTAGTGCCTGCAAGCAGCTCATGCATCCTTGCCACAGAAACAGCAGGCATACAGACTGCTCCTCCTCTGTCCCCCGCATCCCCCTGACCTCATTCTAACTGGCATCTCCTCTTCTGCAAATGGGCAGAGAGCAGGAGTGAAAGTCCACCAGTCAGCACA